>NW_026057587.1:1003102-1050167 GCF_023721935.1 Panthera uncia | reverse complement strand
ACTATATAGTGTACACTGTATGGTATATACTATATACTGTGTATTATGCACTGTATACCATATACTGCACACTATATACTGTATACTGTATAGTATATACAATATACTATATGCGATATAGTATATACTATACACTATATATTGTATACTACATACTGTATACTGTCTATGATACAGTATATGTTGTATACTATATACTGCATACAGTATACTGTATACTATACACTGTATACTATATACTGTATGCTGCATGCTATATACTATATACTATATGCTCTATACTGTATATCATATACTATATACTGTATGTTATATACTGTACAACATATGCTGTATACTCTATGCTATATACTATGGAGTTGGGAGAGGTAAAGACTCAGGGAAATTTCCTAAGGGACTTTCACTTGCTAAAGAAGACTCAAGGGATCCTGGAGGCCTTGCTATTGTCAGGCTAAGGCTGCTTTCCCCTCTAATGCGGCATTGACACTAGGGCAGTGGGGGGGTTCCTGGAGGAATGTGAGATCTGTATTTGCCTCAAGTATTTGTCAGTGGGCTGAAGGTTATAAGGAAATTTAATTTTATCTGCATTTCCTTCTGCCTTTGTTGCCACATCAATATTGACGCATTAGTGGTGGTAAAAAATACTGTAGAAATTAAGATGTTAACCCCGGAGGAAACCAGGTGTGGGGTGTATGGGAACTCCCTGCACTATCTTCATAACTTTTCTGTTCGTTCAAAACTTTTCTGCACATTCAAAACTACTATAAAATTAATTAATTGGAAGACCGTATTTCATAATTAATTGTGAAGTAAATCGTTACTGTCCACCGGGGGGTAACGTCAAAGGGCGTGGACTGCATTTCTCCTAGTGACCCCAGGATTCCCTACCAGCTGCCGTGAAAACCATCGTAACCACAGTAGGTTTTACGCATCTTCCATGGAAACGTGGTTTGTTTCTTCGAAAGACGGTATTGGGGGAGCTTCCCAGGGAAGCCACTGGACAGAATCCATGCTGTGGAGCCGGGTCTAATGCCATCAGCTCTTCCAGGATGGCCCAAGTGACGCTGCGAAGGGATTCGCGTGAGCTTGTAGTCGGCAACTGCTGCAGGACTTTTTACCTCAGTGCCCGGGATTCGTGCGGGGTCTCCCCGCTTCGAAGCATGAAGAGGTGACACAAAATGAGCAGTAGGCAGACGATTATTAGAATGTAAGACCAGAAAGTAAGAACAGGGGGCACCTGGGTGGCTCAGTCGGTTGAGCGTCCGACTTAGCTCAAGTCATGATCTCACAGTTTGTGGGTTCAAGCCCCGCGTCGGGCTTTGTGCTGACAGCTCAGAGCCTGGAGCCTGATTCTGATTCTGGGTCTCCCTCTTGCTCTCTGCCCCTCCCCCACTCATGCTCTCTCTCTCTCTCTCTCTCTCTCTCTCAAAAATAAATAAACATTTAAAAAAGAAGGAGAAAGTAAGAATAGTAGGAAAGCTCTCTTGACAGAGAGGGGATATTGGAAAGTGAATGCCCACGGACTGTAGGGGAGCGTCCTTGTTTTATAAGGTTCTGGTCAGCCCTGTCCCATGCTTTCCCCCTCATTCTTCTCAGGTTCTACCCTTATTGGCTGGATAGCTCTAGGTGCTGGGTCATCCACTCCTGATTGATTTATTTCCATTGTGTGAGGGGTGGTCTACAGCCAGATCATTCCTTGTGGGTCACAGGTTTTATGGTCTACTTATTTTTAGGCAGGTCTTTTGTCAAATTCCGGAAGGGAAGCTGAGGGGGAGTAGGTGGGGTCTGTTACATTCTTAAGAGGAACCTTACGCCTGAGGGGGGTTGCTGTGGTCAGATACTCCCCGCATTGTTCCAAAATATGTGTTTTTCCCCACCCAGGGACCTCAGGTCCTATCCTTTCCCTCTCTGCCTATTTTAGCCTATCTTTTCCTATCATTACAAGGAGAAAATTACCAAGCTAAGATATTTACTCTAAGCACGAGGGCTGTATGATATGTTTTGCTAATGGTGTTCCCAACTTCCGGTCCTCTGGCATAGCGGTGACTTTTGCTGAGAAGGAAACTGCATTTTGCTTTCACATCCAGATGATTCAGAGCTTGGGTAGTGGGGTAAAAAAAAAAAATTACAGGGAAAATATGATGGTGGTTATCACCAGGCTGTCTTTAGTATTCAGGGCACAGGACTTGAACGTGGTAGGTTCTAAATGTAGATTACTCCAAACGCAGGACCTGAAGGCATAAAGACTCTAGTAAATGTATGACTGCGTTTAGATGGAATGAGGAAGGCTGAAATTTACTGGAAAAACAGGGATGAGCTTCATCTCTCAGCTCTTGCTTTCTTTCTTGACATATTTGCTCGTTTCCTCCCCCCCCCCCAAGATAAAGAGAGATTGTTGTGTATGTTTTATTTTTTATTTTTTAAATTTTTTTACATTTATTTATTTCTGAGAGACAGAGTGAGACAAAGTGAGAATGGGGGAGAGGCAGAGAGAGAGGGAGGCACAGGATCGGAAGCAGGCTCCGGGCTCTGGGCTGTCAGCACAGAGCCTGGATCCTGCTTCGGATTCTGTGTCTCCCTCTCTCTCTTGGCCCCTCCCCTGCTCATTCTCTCTCTCTCAAAAATAAACAAACGTGGGGCGCCTGGGTGGCGCAGTCGGTTAAGCATCCGACTTCAGCCAGGTCACGATCTCTCGGTCTGTGAGTTCGAGCCCCGCGTCAGGCTCTGGGCTGATGGCTCGGAGCCTGGAGCCTGTTTCCGATTCTGTGTCTCCCTCTCTCTCTGCCCCTCCCCCGTTCATGCTCTGTCTCTCTCTGTCCCAAAAATAAATAAAAACGTTGAAGAAAAAAAAAAATAAACAAACGTAAGAACCGACTACCTGTACCGCTCTGTGATTTAATGTGTGGGTCATGAATACTTTATTCACTTTGCTCCTAGTTTCCTTGACATGTCCTCAAAGGGGAGATTGTTCAGACAATAGCTACTTCATCACGGCCAGAAGCAGAAGCTAACCTCCCCAAGTAAAAGAGGCAGACTCCTCGTTTGTTAAAATGAATTGCTTGGAGCCATTTTTCCACTTTTCCCTTCCTGGGTCCACTTCAAGGCCAATGATCTCGAATCAATTTAATTCGAGAATCAGGTGGGCTTAGGCCAGGGCGTGAAGTTCAAAAGGTAAAGACAGCATACCAAAAAAAAAGAAGGAGATTTGTTTCTGATCGCACAGTATTTTCAAGCAGAGATGAGCCCCAAGCCCTTCCACTTGGTGTAGCCCTCTCTCGTCTGAGTACAGAAACATACGCCCAAAGCAACAAGCACCAGAGATCCTTCCTGCGGCAGTGTGAAATTAGCCTTAATATGCCATTGCCGTGTTGTTCGTGCTTGGCACTTTACAAAATCCTCTGGATGGAATCTCCCCATTTGCAGTCTCGAAATTTGGGCCATAACATTAGCAACAGAGAACCAGCAAAGATTACTGTTTTCATTCCCGTAAGTTAGGCAATAGGGCACATTGTCACAACAGCAAAAAAGCTCTGGGACTCGTATGTGGGTGTACCAGGGTATCCCTTTGGGATGTAAGGAAAGTAATCGAAGGCAACATTTTCCGTTTGCCACCACAGTTGTCTGATGCTTTGCTCCTGGCTTTGACTCCCGGAATTAAGTTGAAAACTGGTCTCTCGTTTTAAAATCTGCATGCCTTTGCTCTTCTGGCTCACGTTTAGCCCAGCTCCCCTTTTGGGTTTTATGTAGGTAATACACCAGCTTGAAGAAATTTCAGTGTGATTTCTGGTGCAGTGTAATTCGCCTGGAACACAGGGCCATGTTCAACATCATCTGGGAAGCCTTTGGAAAACTGTAAGTTTAGAAATGCCCAAATACTCAAGAAGAGGGGAACACCGGCTTCTTCTGGGACAGCGGGGGGAGGAGACGGTGTAACAGTGTGAGAATAGCTATAAAGCCACACCCAGCAAAACAGACTCCCCGGGATTTCTGGAAAGTGTTTTTAAAAAAGAAAAAAATCGGGGGCATCTGGGTGGCTCAGTCGGTTAAGCGTCCGACTCCTGATCTCGGCTCAGGTCATGATCTCACAGTTCGTGAGTCTGAGCCCCGTGTCGGGCTCTGTGCTGACCGTGCAGAGCCTGCTTGGGGTTCTCTCTCTCCCTCCCTCTCTGCCCTGCTCTCTCTCTCTCTCCCTCTCTCAAAATAAATAAATAAACATTAAAAAATTCACTCTACAGTCCTAATTAATTTTATTTTCACAAATGAGAAACATATTTAGCTTGGTTCTTTGAATATAAAGAACACGATCATAATAACTTGTCATGTCTCTATGTGCTCATTGCAATCGCTTGTGAATTCTTGGATGGTTTGATTGATTGATTGATTGATCTTCTCCTTACCTGTCAGGTGTTCCTGGTTCTTTGCCTGCCTAATAATTTTTGAAAGGATGTCAGACATTGTCAGTTTTACCTCGTTGGCTGCTGGGCACTTTTGTATTCTTAGAGATCTTCTCGAGCTTTGCTCTGGGATGTGGTTCAGTTACTTGGAAACAGGTCTTGCTTTTAAGATTTGTGAGGCTGAACAGGGACGAGCTCCATTTAAAGTTTAATTATTCCCCACTACTGAGGAAAGACCTCTGTGCCTACTTTACCCAGTGCCGCGTGAATCCTGGGGTTTGCTAATCCGGCTGATGGAAACAGGCACGGTTCCCTGTGCTGTGTGCACCAGGCCCTCTGTCTTTCATTCCCATCTGGCCGTTCTTTTGTGATGCGTGTGTGTTAATCTCACACACACGTGAGCTGAGCCCTCGAGGGGGGCCCTACGCACGCCTGTGGAGTGCTGCCTCTGTCTGGCCCTGTGTCCTCCGGGCTCGGGCTATGTTGGTCTCCCCCAGCTCTCACCTCCGTCTCCTCAATCCACACAAAGGCTTCCCAGCACCCCCACCCCTCCGTGGGCACCCCATCCTACTCCATAGTCTAGAAACAGGGCAGCGAGCTGGAGCCACTGTGGGGTTCACCCATGTGTCCCTTTTCTCCCTGTCTCTTCTGGTCTACTTTCGGTGTCTTACAGATTGTTGTGTCAGGTATTTTTAATCTGGTTTTTTGGCCGTCGCAGTTGGGAGACTAAATATTTGGTCCTTGCAGCTCTGCTTTGGCTCACAGCAGAAGTTCAGCCAGACTTCATTGAAGAGTCTCCTTCATTTGCTGAGGCAGAGGTTTTAAAACCAAAGAGCCTTAAATGAAACACTCCTACGAAAGGCCACTTTATTTGAAACTTAGTCTCTCTGAGAGAAAGGAGACTCAACAGCCCAGACTGAAATGTGGGTTTTGACTCCTTATGGACGCCACCCACTGACCCGTATTGTTAACAAGTAACAGCCTGCAGGGATGTTTTCTCCATACGGGGATCTGCCTGCTTCCCTGATCGGAATTGTTTACAAAGCCGGCTGTTCTAAGGGCTGACGTCTCCATGGGAAGCCAGCGAGATCTGCCTCAAAATGCAAGCAAAGTATGGCTGTTCTACGCTCAATGACAGCAATAGCTCGAAGAAGTAACACGATCAATAGTCAACATAAATATAGGACAATCACCAATGCTAAGGGCTTTAAAAGCACTATATTCCCTAATCTACCCCTGGCAGCAACCATGGAAGTCGATTCTATCATACTCCGCACTTACTGACAGCAAATTGGAGTTTACAAAAAAAATTTTTTTATGCTCATTTATTTTTGAGAGAGAGGGGACAGTGTGCGAGCAGGGGAGGGGCAGAGAGAGGGAGAGAGAGACCCCCCAGGCACCCCTTAAGGAACATCTTTTAAGGAATCTTGTGATTCACCATCCTCAGTGTGCATTAAAACAGAGATGCTCTGGATTCGCTTGAGAACTGGGAAACCCACGACTTCCTTCACTGAGGTCTTCATGGGACACAGTTGCTCAGGAATTTTCCACGATAATCCTTCTTAGGGCCCAACAGCACTGTCTTCCCAGGATGCCATTCAGATCTGGTTTCACACACTGCAGCTTTCTAAACCTGTGACATCGTTTTACTTCTTCACTTTTAATTTATTTAAGCAATGTCTATACCCATCGCGGGCCTCATGCTCCACAAACTAAGCCAGCTGGGCATTCCCCTACCCCCCACACAAATAAAAAGTCCAAACCCCCACCCCCCCCCCCCCGCCCATCCCGGCTCCCGCTGCATGCGATTGTTTTAAAATAGGTGTATTGGGGCGCCTGGGTGGCTCGGTCGGTTGAGTGTCCGACTTCGGCTCAGGTCATGATCTCACAGTCCGTGAGTTCGAGCCCCGCGTCGGGCTCTGTGCTGACAGCTCAGAGCCTGGAGCCTGTTTCAGATTCTGTGTCTCCCTCTCTCTGTGACCCTCCCCCGTTCATGCTCTGTCTCTCTCTGTCTCAAAAATAAATAAAAACGTTTAAAAAAAATTTTTAAAAATTTTAAAAAATAGTAAAATAGGTGTATTAAGGGGCGCCTGGGTGGCTCAGTCAGCTGAGCATCCAACTTCAGCTCAGGTCATGATCTCGCGGTTCGTGGGTTCGAGCCCCACGTGGGGCTCTGTGCTGACAGCTCGGAGCCTGGAGCCTGCTTCCCATTCTGTGTCTCCCTCTCTCTCTGCCCCTCCACCCCCCACTCACACTCTGTCTCTCTCTCCTTCAAAAATAAATAAACATTAAAAAATAAATAAAATAATTAGGCGTACTGTTGCATCCACACGACCCCTGAAACAGAATGCGACGGGCACCGGTGACAGTCCCCACAAAGTTTATTGCAACGAGAGGCAAGGCCGACCGATCGGGGACCAACACTTTTGATTAGACTGTGGGCCCGGGGTACAGAGTTTTTATAGCCGACCCCATCGTCTTATCATCACTGGGGAACAGAACAAAGAAATAGTTCCCAGAGGAGGTGGAAACAGTTCGCGGATGGGGTGATTATTTTAGACTTTCTGCCGTTAGGTCGCCACCAGTAAATCTCCTTGACCCTGCCTCTGATGCTCTTTTCTTTGAACTTTTGTTCCCTTAATTGGTGAAGCCTAATTTACAAGAGTAGGAAGCCTAATTTACAAGAGTAAAGCAAGGGGGTTATCTCTTAACCTTCAGTGTCAAAACAAAGCTGTTATGTCTCAAGCTACAGGTTGGCCCTACACTACAATTTAACCCTTACAGTACTAGGAAGGACTGGGCTGGTACCCAGGAGAAAATGACTTGCTGTCTGTGCTTGAGAGACATCAGCGCAGAGAAGCTGAGAAAACAGTTGGCTGCAGGGGCCTGTCCCTTTAAGTCATTAAATGAACACCTATTTACTAAGAACATGCGCCTTGGCAGGCGCTGTTGTGGGCACGTGGGTGCCGCCACGGATGCGACAGGGACCGGACCGCTCCCCGGCTCACTTTGCTTCTCTTCCCGCCGGGGATGGATAATCTGGAGGAGCTGGCATCATCTGGCAAGGTTGTGAGCAAGTTATTTATTTGCCTTCCCTGCCGTGGGCCTCCTTCCCCACGCTGGACCCACGCAGCCTTCAGAGGACGTCAAAGTCCTCCAAGGTCTGTGCAGGGTTTAGGCGACTTCTTTCATCAGGAAGGGGTTCCTCGCGGGAAGTGAAGAGCGCCCTTTCCAACTTAAGCCATGCTTGTAATATTTCGTATTCTTGACGTTGTCCAACGGTCTTGTAAGCAAATGCGTCGAAATACGAGCAAACCCGAGGCGTTTGCTCTGGTCCTTCTCCGATCCCGGCACGTTTCTAGGAAGAGAGCCGGTGGAGACCGAGGCCTTCACTCCCAGTGTGCCCCACACTCCGCCTGGTGCTGGGGCTCTGACGGCCCCTTTGCAGGCTTCCCGGAGGGTTAGCGTTTACCAGAAGTCCACGGTTCACAGGGCGCATTCGCAACCTGTAGCCTATTTTCTGACGCCTTGCCACCCAAGAGGCCAGGGGAGACGGACCCAGACAAAAGTGAATTCTGCGCACGTATTATGATAGGATGGGACACACTTATCTAAAAATTATTTGTTGGGGCGCCTGGGTGGCTCAACATCTGACTTCGGCTCAGAACTGCTGTTCTGCTGTCAGAAAAACTGGGGCGGGGTGGGGCTTGCGACTGTCCCCTTGCTACACGGGAGGACAGTAGAGAGGCTCGGAGACGGGGAGCATCCCGAGGGCAGCCCCAGGATGCGGCGTCCGTATATAAGGAGGATCGCCGGGGACAAGGCCCTGTGTCTGGGGCCCCGCAGGATTGAACTGTTGATTAATAATCACACGCGGGCATGAGGAGCACTACTTTGGGTGCATCTTCAAGCATCTTTTGAGTCCTTCCCTTTTTGCCGGACGCATGGTCTACAGTGACCCAGGACATCGCGGCCCCGCATTCCTCTGACTCAACAGGAAGACCTTCCAGAACCTCTTGCTGACTCTGTGAACAGGCGGAGGGCTCCACATTGGTCCGAACGAATAACCATCTTGCTCTTGTCAGGAGAGCAGGGGAGGGGAGAGGCAGGTGCCTGTTGCCAGGACCGCATTTTGTCTCCCTTCTGGTTCTGTGCCTTAAATGTGAAGCCCGTGAAAGCCCCAGTCTGTCTCACACAGAAGCAGGAGGGCAAGGACAGCCTCCCTCTCCTCTGTCACCAGGGGGAGATGACACTTTATGGAGAAATCTCAAAGTGGCTGTACCTTTCATCCATTTTCGGTGGAGAAAAACGACAGGTCAGTTGAAGGATGGGCAGAAAACGTAAAAAATGCAACTAGGATGTTGGGCTTTTCTTCTTGTCTTCTGACCGACAGAGGTCGAAATTTTGGGTTTGCGTGTTAATTTAATTTTTTAATGTTTATTTATTTATTTTGGTGAGAGACAGTGAGAGAGAGAGAGAGAGAGAGAGAGCACTGGAAGGGGAGGAGCAGAGAAAAGGAGAGACACAGAATCCGAAGCAGGCTCCAGGCTCCGAGCTGTCAGCACAGAGCCTGACGCGGGGCTCGAACCCATGAACCGTGAGATCACAACCTGAGCCGAAGTCAGATGCTCAGTTGATCGAGCCACCCAGGTGCCCCTGCATATTGGCCAATTTTGAGCAGCCTTGTAAAGGCTGCTGGCCTGAGCCTCCAGCTTGAGAGGCTTTGCCTACAAGTCCTTCGTGAGGTTCCAGAATAAGTAGAGGGAAACTTGAGGGATTCAGTAAAACGGGAAGAAAATCCCAAAGCCACAGGTGGTGTTTGGGTCCGTCTCCACAGGCTGTGGGAGCCTGGGGGCGGGGGTGATATGCTTCACCAGCTCGAGCCTGCCACCTCGGCAACAACAAACTTCCCCAGAATTCTGGAAACCCCTACGAACAAATGCAATCTGTCCTTGTGTCTAATTAATTCTACCCTGACAAGTAAGAAAAAATGATTTAGTGAAAATGGTTTCCATCGAGTAGAGCGAAACATAATAACAAGTAGGACCATTTATAATCTTTGTTTCAGATTAAACTAGATTAAAATATTAAGCTTCGGTGACCACAACCAGGAATAAACACAGTCTCTGTATGTGTCCCTTTGGGGTTAAGCTGGTCTCTGAAAGGAATAATGAATTCAGATGGATCCCTGAATTCAGAATGAAAACGAACAGATTCCTTCAGAAACCTTGTCACCAAGATGCCAGCAGCTAATGATTTCCTCTTCTCTGCCAACTACAAATTGTGATTCTCAAAGCATCTCTTATTTTTACTCGTTTATGATCGCCAAGGGATGCCAAGATAACTTGTACTGTGTTTGACTTAAATATTGGTTGAATTCAAAGCATCTTTGCCCACAACAGTAAAACACGGATATAATTAACAGGGAGCAAACTCAAGACTATTATGATTTGATTTTCTTTTATTTGCAAAGATCAGCTGTGGAGGGATGGGATTGGTGCTCACAAACTCATAGAAACATGCCCTTCTCAGTCTGTGAAGTTTTCCACCATCTGTCTGACACCGTTGACTGTGGCCCCAGGCCCACCCCGTCCCAAATACCTACATGAGTAAAACCCTAACTTTCTGTTTTCTGAATACAAAAGCAACGAATATTCGAGGGATAAAATTCAGCGGGGGGGAATAAGAAAAGTTATTTGCAATTTTAGCGGTCTCACCAGCACCCCGCACTCCAAATGACGGTGAGGCCGTGGAGAAACCAGATACCGGGACGTCACCGGCAGGAATAGAAATAGGTTCAGCTGCTCTGGGAAATGGTCTGGTGGTTCATTTGCAGACCAAAAGTGGGCTTGCCGTAGGATCGTAGGATCGGGTAGTGGTGTTCCTGGATGTGGATTCCAAAGCCGTGCAAACTGACTTCCACGCATAAACTCAGACACTAACGTTTATAGCAGCTTTATTTATAATCGCCCTGAGTTGAAAAGCACCCAGGGGTCCTGTGCCCCGCGAATGGTTAACAAGCTGTGGTACAGCCACACCGAACAATACTGCTCAGCCCCCCCCCCACCCCCGAAGGAACTGTCCTCTGATGGACGCAGCAACTTGGATGCGTCTCAAGGACTCATCCAAGATGGAGAGCCTGTCACCAAAGGGTATCCACCGAAGAGTCCAGTTATGTGACGTTTGTGAAATAACGCAATTGTAGAGATGAGAACTGATTAGTGCTTGCCAGGAGCTGGCAAGGAGCGGGGAGGGCAGGGCCCGGGAGGGTGGCATCTGGGAGCTTTGCAGCAAGGGACAGTTACGTACTCACGCAGGGTGGTAGTTTCAGGGTCTGTGCATGTGATAAAATTTCAGACACACACACACACACACACACACACACACACACACAGGGGCCAGTTCAACCATAACATATGAATACACTCCATGGACGGGACCAAGGTCATTAATTTCCTGACTTTTATACCCTGTCGCGGTTTGCAAGATGCTAATGTTGGGACGGTTTGGGCGAAGGATGTGTGGTACCTCCCTGGGTGTTTCCTTACAACTTTCCGTGAATCTGTAATTATCGTAAAATTATTTTTTAAAGAATGAGGCAGTCACCTCGCTCTATTAAGGAATGATACATAGTTTCTCATTCTTTTCTTCTAAAACCATTACCTTGTTCCAGGGCAATTTTAGGATGAAAGTATGGATTCAGATGATGTATGAAGCATATTCTCAATTTCACTCAAAAACATATTAAAGTCGCTACCTGTTTATTTTTTTTAATTTTTTTAAAAAATGTTTATTTATTTTTGAGAGAGAGAGATACAGAGTGCAAGCAGGGAGGGGCAGAGAGAGACAGAGAGAGAGAGGGAGAGAGAGACACACACACACAGAATCCGAAGAGGCTCCAGGCTCTGAGCTGTCAGCACAGAGCCCGACGCGGGGCTCGAACTCACGGACCGCGAGATCATGACCCGAGCCGAAGTCGGACGCTCAACCGACTGAGCCACCCAGGCGCCCCTGCTACATGTTTTTTTAAGCATACTGTGAACGTCACGCTGTAACCCGATTTAATTCTGTTTATAATTAGCTATTTTCCCGTGTCATTAAGTACTTCTCGTTTGTTTGTTTTTCCAGCACGGTTTTGTTAATGCCTTCGCTGTACCCCAGCCAACAGCTAGACTACCTTTCAGGACTTCCCTGTCATCAGACACTTTAAGCTAACATTTAAGTAGCATTTCGTGTTACTGTCATAAATCCTTTTGGATACCACGGCCAGTCACTTTCCTCACTCTCTGCCAAAATAATTTTCTAGCGGGAGAGTTTTGCAAAATGCACAAGGCTTGTCACGAACGCTTACGGTTGCCCCATCTCAGAAGCCTCCAGTTTGCTCTCCTGGTGGCATTTATGAAAACAGTGGTCCCCCCTCCTCCTCCCCCATGACCTTTCCCGAAGAGGTTCCCCTCGCCCCTGTCTCCCTGAATGCAGACTGGCACCAGCTGAAATTGACAGGCTGGGATCCCCAAATCTCACTCGGCACCCACGAGAAGGAACCCCCAGGTGGGCACTGGTTACAAGCCAGCCTCGCCCTCCTGCAAGGAGGGAGACCTGGGGGTCCTGCAGATAAGACCTGAGCACCAGAGGGCTCCCGGGCGGGAGAGAATTCCCCCCACCTTCCACCCCAAGAGAGTCCTTCCTTCTCTGACCTTCCTGGGTCCATCATAATAAAACAACAAGTAGTTCCAAGGTGGTAATGGGTCTATTACAACAAGACAAACCGTGTTCGAGGGAAAACATGAAAAACAGAGACAACGTAATTATTTCAGACATGGCTGGATTGTCAAGAAGGGAAACAGACGAAAAAAGAAAGTAATTAAGTGCTAAGCAGACTTTAAAAAAAAAATTTTTTTTAACGTTTGTTCATTCTTTGAGAGACAGAGCGTGAGTGGGGGAGGGACAGAGAAAGAGGGAGACACAGAATCTGAAGCAGGCTCCGGGCTCCCAAGGGACAGCACAGAGCCCGTCGTGGGGCTCGAACTCACGAACCGTGAGATCGTGACCTGAGCCGAAGTCGGACGCATCAGCCTGGAACCTGCTTCGGATTCTGTGTCTCCCTCTCTCTCTGCCCCTCCTCCACTCGTTCTCTCTCTCTCTCCCTCTCTCTCTCAAAAATAAACATTAAAAAATTTTTCTAAAAAAAGGCTTTTCATTGGAATGTAACATACCTGGAAAAGTGCATAGATGGTTGTCCAAGGGGACAGGGGATCACCTATACCCCAGAAGCCCCCTGTGTCCCTCCCCAAGGGCAGCCACCTCTAACAGCTTGGGTGGGCATTGCCTGTTCTCACGCATTATAGGAATACGACCATATAGCAACTCTGACTCATGCTGCTCTGTGATACGTGGGTGACCATGACTTCTGGGGCCGTGTGTGCCTGTCCATCTCCTAGTCCACTACTTACTGTATAATTTATTCCATCATTCGTCCGCTCTATGTTTCATGAGCATTGGGGGCAGTTTCCAGTTTCCAACCCGTCCATCTGGTGCCGCCGTGACGATTCTTCTGCCTCTCCTTGGACAGGCATCCTCACCCCTGTCTGTTGGGTATTCCCTGAAGGCAGAGCTCGCTGGACCTCAAACTACGTCTTTGTTCCCTTTTGACAGATGCTGATGAACAATCTTCCAAAATGGATATGTCCAGTGCAATCAACCTTTTTCTTCTCTCCTTCTTCAAGTTTGGGTTTGGGGACAGGGGTAGCCTGCAAGGTGTGATTGACTTAGCTTGGACACACAGTTCTCCCTAAAGTGGACGAGGCTGCTTTTGTGCCTTTGGTCACTGAACTGAGTTGTTCGAAGGCACCAATCCCTTCCGCGGCACGGCTGTCCGGATCCCGACCACCCGGGTGCGAATCCTAGCTCTGTTTCTGTGACCTTGGGAAGTTATTCAACCTCTTGTGCGTTAGATTTGTCGTCAGGACACCAGAATATTAACAGTTTCTGTCTCACAGGGCTTTTGGGGGGATTAAAGAGTTATAATTTACATCGACGGGACGCGGAAGTGTGTTGGCACTCCCAAAGGCAGCATGTGTGAGGTACTCTTATCTCTTAAAGGAAAAATCTGTTGAAGTCTACTGCACTCCATGGGCAGTCGGAATTTTATTTATTCTTGTTTTTTTAAGGAATTCTCCTCGAAGAAAACACAGGGGAAGGCTCGTGGGAGGTTAAGAATCCGGGCCAGGAGGCAGGGAACGTGCCTGCCATGTCTTTGTATCGGGACCTTGATTTCCCGGAAGGTGGTCCTGACTCCAGGGAATTGATCAAGTGTCTCACCTGGATGTTTGTGCTGAGACCCAAAGGAAGAGAATGGGTGGGCTTAAGAGGCTGCTGCGGAAAGGCTCACGGGAAGGGGGATCACCGGGCGCAAAGGCCCCAGCAAGGAGAAAATTCCCACCTCCGAGGAGCACCGGAGGTCGGTGTGGCCCAAAGCGGAGGATGTGCCATGATGAGGCTGGAAAGCAGGGCAGAGCCAGGTCACGACAATGACTGAGTTTTATCCTGCAGTTGACGATGGTCGTTGACACGGGGCGCTGGCACGACCTCCTGGACCGTGGTCTGTGATTCACCTTCTGGCCACTGTCAGCTGAACATCTGAGGCAAAGGGAGGATCAGATACACAAACAAAGAGAAGCTCTCTCTGCTCCTCTCCTGCTCTCTCTCTCTCTCTTTCTCAACAATAAATAAACATTAAAGAAAATAAGGCTGTCTCCAGGGCAGCATCACCCAGCCAAGGTGGGGCCGCCGGGGAAGGCTCAGATGCTTGTCGGCGTCTCGGGATCGATGCCCCACGTTCCCACCGCCGTGGAAGCGAGTGGGATGCTGTGGGTCCCAGCAGCGATCCCCCACCTTAGAAACGACTTGGCCGAGCATGGAAAGCACTTAGACGAGATTGCACCAGACTTCCGCCGCCTTCCTTGGGTTTTGGGCCAAAAAAAAAAAAAGAATGCCCGCAAGGTGCCGCCTTCCCAGCAGCACACATCCCTCACCTGCTTTTCCCTCCAGTGTGTCTTTATCAAAAGCTACATTTGGCAAAAGCTGGTTCTTCATTTCTAGGCATAACTAGCGCCTCTCGCCTGGAGGCCTGTTGTCTCCCTCCTGCTTTCGGCTGTTGGGTCCCGAGTTTTCCACTTTGCTCCAACCTTCGGCTTCTGCTGCCTGAGCATTTGTTCTCAGCGTGACAGCTGCTCCTGAGTATTTATTTCCTCTTTTGCATTTTTGATTGCCTGGATCAGCGCGCTACATTTTAATGCCTTGCTCGTTGGGCGCTCCGTGATGTGTGCCGCATTCTTACGTTTAATTTAAAGCGAATGTTGGTTTTCTGGGGTGTTTTCCGTTTGAATTAATAAAGTGGTAATCTAGGAAAGAAAGCAAAGATGCTTCCCTCTCTAGAGTAAAGAAACAAACCGTAATTGTCAGCCAGGGGCACTGCCGCTCCCGTAGACGGGAGGGATGTGGTCGCGCTCTGGGCGCGCACAGTTGTTCGGGGGGCGAAGGAGAGCTGTATTGTCAGCAACGCACCTGTAAAGGTCTGCAGCGCAGCAGAAACGCCGAAAGCCCTTCCTCCCACCTGGGCACTCTCCAAAGATCCAGCTGTGCCTCGTGCCTCCAGAGAGAGTTGGCAAACGCTTTCTGTCAGTTAATTCCTATTTCTATTCAATCCCTACCAATTCTGCGCGGCGTGGATTCTGAAACTTTGTACAGTCTCTCTGTGCATACTGCCACGGGTTAGCAAAAGGTCTGCTGCTTGGGTATGCAGGGGGTGCAGCCGGTCCCCAGACCCAGTGGATGGAGCCCCCGCGCCCGGATACGTGTCGGAATACTGCCGCCCACGCTGGACCGCAGCCAGGCCATTTTTGTTAGCCAGTGACATAGATCGTTAGAGGTGCTTACGACACTGTTAGCCAGAATCTGCGCTCATTGGCTTATTTATGTATTTGCACGTTCCATCGGCACGTATGTTGTGAGGCCTGGTGGAGTTCATACACTGCCCTAGGGGATGAGTTTCCATAGGTTGACCAGAAGGGCCCCATCCAGCCTCCGGAGAATTTCCACTCGAAGGGGATTCACCTGTTTCCTAGCTGATGGAACAAGTTATCCCAAGCATGGTGGTTTAACACAACACGTGTATTATCTCAGTTCTGGGAGCCTGAAGTCTGAATGGGGTCCCAGGGCTGTTGACGGGGCTGTGCTCCCTCTGCAGGCTCTACGGGAGATCCGTCCCTTGTCTTGGCCCGCTTCCGGAGGCACCTGCCTCCCCGGCTCCTCCCTCTTCCACGTGTAAGCATCTGTGGTCGCACCGGGTCACCCACACAACTCTCACCATCTCAGCGGCCTTAACCGGCTCCCGCCTGCCAAGTCCCTCTCGCCACGTGAGCTCACACGTTCACAAGTCCTGGGGACGAGGAGGTGGGTGGCTTGGAGGCCCTCATTCCACCTCCCACCAGAGACAACACAACGTCTATTCGTCACGACCGTGTGAACGCAAGAACAGGACGCTTCCGGGGTGCCCACCGTCCGTGGTAAGCCTCGCCCCGAGTTCCCGGCTCGCAACATGGAATACGGATATTTTTTAACTCGATGGCCTGAGCCAATTTCCGTTCTCTCCTGCCATTTGATCTGATTTTTGTATGCAACCTGCTCCTCACCACTCTTGTTGAATTTATGATGCATTTTTACCCTGGGCGTTAAATATTGTAAAAGTTCTCTGATAAGCATCGTTCGGTGATTTTCAACGAACGGCTCCTGGCTGCAGTGTGGCTCTTTCTGACTAAACGCAATCGACGACATTAATAACATATTGACAGTAAATCAAAGGGAAATTTCTAGAGTCAGCAACGAGGGAGCTGAGAGAGAAAAGTGCCCTTTTAGGTTGCATGTAGGAGATGGCCAGAGCGAGACTCTGTTCCCTCAGGACAGTGGGCGGGAGGAAGGATGACAGAGAGCCTCTGTATAGCACAGCGGTTAGAGTACGGACCTGGGGGCCAGGCGTCCTGGGTTCGAGTCCTGACTCCGCCACATTCTACCTAGAAGAGCTGAGATAAGCTATTGAGCCCATCGTTGGTATGTTAGGCATGATGACAGCTGTCACTAGCTCCCAGGTCGATCCTCTTTAGACAAGGATTGACAGGTCATCAGTGCTCAGGGTTAGGTATTATCATCACTAGTAATCGTCATTAGTCCTGATGGGGGATGCTAAGGAGGACAGGGGAGGGGAAGTTAACAGATCTCAACTTCTCTGCCTGCACGGAGAACACCGTGGCATATCATCGCAATGTCGGGGACATATGCATCGTGGGCTCCTTCCCCCATCCGAAGCCCTTGGCTGTGTTCGTGTGGGTGTCTTCTGACCTGGGTGGGACGGGCCTTCTCCCACATTAGAGGCATCATATCCAATAACAACCCCAATCCCTAACCATCATGCCACACTGCGGGGAACCCAACAGCACCCACCAAAACAAATGCATTTTGCCGGAGTTTGGAAATGTGTCCGGGCGAAGCAGGAGGAAAGATAAGACTTTGACTCCTGTCCTGTTAGCTCCCCCTAGACAGGGCTGCAGAGAGACCCCTGCTGTTTCCTTTTATTCTTGTGGGAGAAAAGGCAGTGAGTGATTTTGCCCCAGGAGGATGTGCTCCTGACAAGCTTTGTCTTTCCAGGTGAGCTACGAGGTAGAGAGGTAGAGGGGTCTCAAGACCCAGTTCTCCGCGGGGTGGCTGCGTGGGGCTCTGCGACCCACGATCTTGCCAGGGATGCTGGCCTGGGCGGGGTTTCTTATCTAACTGGGATGCCCCACTTACGCCCAGTGAGTTTATTCTTGAGATGGCACTTGCGTTTAGCAACTTATTTCCTGTTTTTCATTTTTGATCGCCTCTGTTAGCACGCCGGAGTGTAATGTTTTGCCCATTGCACGTGTGTGAGATACTCACGTTTAATGGGGGGCAGTGGCTTCTGGGATGGTTTTCGTTTGAGTCGGTAAAGAGGGAAGATGCGTCCTTCTCCCCTCTCGTTAAAGAAACCGTCTGTGAAGACAGCACTGGGGCACCCGTGCGCTCACGCAAAGTGGTTTGGAGCAGTGAGGAGGTCGGCTTGTGGGGTGAGGCCTGGGGCACAGCGAAAAGGTCCCACCGTCCTTCCCTCCTCTACTGATTTGCCTAATTGTGTTCCCCAAGCTCCGTGTCTGCCTCTTCAGGGGGCTGGTAGAGGGTGTCGTGGGCCCTGTCACCTCTGTGGGCCGGTTGTGCGAACGTGGGGTGTGGCTTTCACAGCGTTTCTGAGACGACGCTGTGGTTGACGAATGACGCCCGCCATGGGTGCGGTGTGGGAACCGAAGCTACCCTTAACCCAAAATGAAGGGGGAGGTGAGCAATCCCAAAGCCCAGTGGATGGAACCTGGGTGTCCAGGTTAATTTCTGACATGAACGGTCCTAATTTGTGGCCCGTACCCAGGACCAGAGCTAGGTCACCGGTGGTAGTTAACAGTACGCGTTTAGGGGCATTCAAAACCACTTCCTTGACCAGATCTACAGTCAGTCATCCATTCGTTTATTCTTTCAACAGAGGCTGCGGACGCTGTGATATTCCAAACACTGCTCTGGAGGGGGAGGAAGAGAGAGACGCAATCCTTGTCCTCGTAGAGCTCACAGCCCAGTGGGGTCGGTACAAGACCCATCGATCGCAACAGGACCCGTCCAAAAAGGAGAACCCAGATCAGACGTGGCTCCTACACCAGCACATGGCTTCCCGTGACGAGCTAAGCTATTAACTCTCTGTCCTACATTCAACCTACTTCTTACGTAGAGGTGATTTAATAACGTCTTCTCTACATCTGTCCCAGTATGTTCAATGCTTTTCATCCGAGTTGTTAAACACGCAGAAGGGTTGTTGAGCATCTTTGCGGAAGTTGTCACGAGTAGCTCAATGGACGGATACAAGGGGCTTTCTTGTAGGATGGATCCGTGTCACTGACCGAGCACAGCTAAGGGTATTAGTACCTATGGGCAAAGGAATTTAAGGGGAATTTCCAGATGCAGTAACTGGAACCCTAAACACAGGAAAGATATTCCTGTTTGGGAAGGCTGTGGGAGAGGCTCTTGGAGAGATGTTTTTGCCTGTGCGTCTCCAAGGACCAGGGGATACAGAGCAGGGGAAGAGAGAGTCCGGGCCGGGTAGTGGTTAGAGCGCGGCCTCGGGGTTCTGGAGCCCGGGATCTGGATCTGAATCTGGTCCACTCCCAACACGGTGCAGCTACAAGGAATTACAGTAAGTTGTGCATGCTACGCGAACCCTCTGTGTCTGCGGTTGCTGATGGGACTCAGGGCTGCTGTGACGGTCACGCGTGTGTTACATGCAGTATGTATGTACGGGGTGTGTGTGTGTGTGTGTGTGTGTGTGTGTGTAAGAGTGCCTGGCTGTATCTGCTGTATCTGCTTTGCTCTATAAGTAGTAGCTGTTGTTATTATTATTATTATTATTAGCAGCAGCAGCAGCAGCCTTTACAAAGAAGCAAAATCCAATCAAAGCTAATGAGATGACCTCCAATCATATTAAATATTCTGCAAATTTTTACCTTAAATGAAGACTGTGATAGCACGTCAGTGTCTGCTTCCTTTTCCCTCCTTCTCTCCCTCCCCCCTCCCACCTTCCCTCCCCTTCCTTCCTTCCTTCTTCTGTCCCTCACTCCTTCCCCTCTCCCTCTCCCTCCCTCCTTCCCTCCCCTTCCTTCCTTCTTCTGTCCTTACTCCTTCCCCTCTCCCTCTCTCCCTCCCTCCTTTCCTCTCCTTCCTTGCTTCCTTCCTTCCTTCCTCTTTCCCTCTCTCCCCTCCTCCCTCCTCTCCTCCCTTTCCTTCCTTCCTCTGTTCCTTCCCCTCCCTCCCATCTTTCTCCCTCTCCCCACCCCATCCCTCCTCCCTGACCTTCCTCAGACACCCAGCAGGATGCCACCTCCCAGCCTGCACAGTGGTCCCTCTGCCTGTGAAAAGGAAGAAGGAAGAAGTTCTCTTTGAGGAGAAAGGGGCCGCCCCTCCTCCTTACAGTGTCTCCATAAAACATAATAGGTCCCCTGCGGGAACCAGGCCTTTGGATTTCACAACACAAAGTCCTTGGCCTTCCAGGGCCCTGACCTCCAGAACGAGCTCAGGTGGCTCTCCCGGGAATTCAGGGGACAGTCCCGGGGAGCATCCACTTATCTGCTAAGGACATAAGAGAAGTCTTCCTCGTGCTTTCTTCCACTTCGTTGTATACATTCGTGTGGGATTTTGTGCCGACTTTATAGGCACGTGCATCTCGCTCACTAAGGGGTATCCTTCTCTATTGTACTAACAGAGACAAGACGACCGACCGTTGGCGAAATTATCTCCTTTGGTTCATTTCACACAGTCCCGTCTGCCGTCTGCCATGGCACCTGCCAGAGAGAGGCCCCTAATTAGTCCGTGTAAAGTCTGAGATGCACCCACACGTTTCATTTCTCTTTGTACCATTTCCCCCCGCAAATATTTTATTTCAGTGTGATGGTTACTGTATTTATCCCTCCTCATTACAGGCCAAGCTCCCCAGAGTTGGAACTCTGTTTTTTTTGTATTTCCTGTTATATCCTCAGCCCCTGGCACAGATATCGTGGAACGCGTCCCCTTCAGAGATGTTTGCTAAGCACCTACTAGATGCCAGGACTTCAAAGTAAATATGCCATTCAGTGAGCTGCTAGGATATCTCAGCTGGCCGGCTGAGTCTCGATGCCTACCTGCGAGCTGTGTTCTAGAACACACACACACAAATGTCCTTCGGTCATTAAACAGCCTACGCAATTAGAAACAGGGACACGGATGGCAAAAGGTGGTACGTTCACAAAAAGTAGTTTACAGAGCTCTGTATTATCATAAACATACATGTTCTCTAGGAGATACGCATTAATTTCTCCGATCAGAAAGAGTGCAGCCTTTTAAAAGAATTCTTGGGGCGCCTGGGTGGCGCAGTCGGTTAAGCGTCCGACTTCAGCCAGGTCACGATCTCGCGGTCTGTGAGTTCGAGCCCCGCGTCAGGCTCTGGGCTGATGGCTCGGAGCCTGGAGCCTGTTTCAGATTCTGTGTCTCCCTCTCTCTCTGCCCCTCCCCCGTTCATGCTCTGTCTCTCTCTGTCCCAAAAATAAATTAAAAACGTTGAAAAAAAAAATTAAAAGAATTCTTGTGGTTTTTCTGTCCCTCCCCCACTCTTACTCTGTCTCTCTCACTCTCAAAAATAAATAAACACTAAAAAAAATTTTTTTTAAAAAAAAAGGGAGTGGCTCAGTCGGTTAAGCTCCAACTTTGGCTCGGGTCATGATCTTGTGGGTTGTGAGTTCGAGCCCCGCATCGGGCGCTGTACTGACAGCTCAGAGCCTGGAATCCGCTTTGGATTCTGTGTCTCCCTCTCTCTCCGTCCCTCCTCCACTCATGCTCTCTCTCTCTCTCTCTCAAAAATAAAACCTTTTTAAAATAATTCTTGTGGCTTTCAAAGCTGATGTTACGCTAATTTCTAAAGATCCCCAGCCCCTGAAAAATCAAAATCATTCTGCTTTGTGCAGGAAAGCCCTCTATGGTTTATCTTGTCTTTGTGATCTTGATCACGGTTTTCTGGGTCTGTCCTGGCTCCAGCCGGCCTCTGAGACCATGCAGAACAGATAGCGAACCTCGACTTGTCCTGAAGACGCACCCACTCTGCACAGTGAACATGCATCGATGTGCTGCCGGGAGAGACGATCTGCAGAGGGCGGGGGGCCCTGGTGTTAGATCTGACTTACCAGAATTCTTCCTCTGCTGCTTTCTGATTGTGCAATCTGGGCAGGCTGCTCCTGACTCCGTGCCTCAGTTTCCACGCTAGTCAAGTGGAGATAATCTGTCAACAGCGACCTCCCCGATTACTGGAAGGACGAAATGAAGTCTGGTCCATAAGGCACGCACCCCACGCGCCCAGTGCATGGTCCCTGGGGGCGGGGGAGTTGGGGGGTGGGGGTGGGAGATTCTGGAAGGTTCTATCCCGTTTCCACTCCCAACAGTGAAAGCAACTCAGAGGCTGTGTTGTCAGCAAGAACACGTCACCCTATTTTACACTCTCACAAGAGCAACGATGGATCGGGGAGTAAAAAAATTTTCATGAGGCATTTCCATCCTTGCACGGCGAATCCCAGTAATTGGGGCCCTATTAGAGCCGTACCCTAGTTTACTGTGACTTTTTGTTGATTCTAATTTAGGCCGAAAGAGGCCACTCTATGAAAGTGACCTAAAATATATAATAATAACCACTTTGGCCACTAAGTCGTCCCCAGAAGTCTGCCGACAGTGTGATTTTGTGTCTCGGGATGGTCACATATCAGCAGTTTCGCGTGAGACAGTCTCGATAACAGCCGCAAAGCCAAACAGACACAGCCACCCAAATAGGGACGAAAAACCGCGTCTCCGTCGCCGTCCTTAAATCCGGGTCGAGCACTGACTTCTTCTTCGCACAGGCGCCCTACCACCGATAGACTGTTTTTGCTTCTGGAAGCGTCTTGTGAGTTCTCCGAGCGGTCACGCACCCAAGACCCCCCGTCCCGCCAAACTGCCTAACTTGACAGATACCGGATACTCCCAGGGGACGATCCCCGGAGGTGAAGTTAGCACACGGCTTAGCGATTAGGCACCTGTGCCTGTGGCTCGGAACATCCACCTGGTGGTGCAAACGTGCCAGCAAGTTTCAGGACACCATGTGCGTGAGTGCAGGGCTCCGGGGCGCGAACACGTTTAGCTGCAGGGCTCGACACCGTCCGTCCATCAGAATTATCCATTGTCCGCCTTGCAGCAGTTGAGCTGTTTAACTGCTAGGAGAACAGATATAAGGGAATGTTCACAGCAGATCGTGATGTGAACTGCCAGGACCACTTAAACACAAGGGTGGAGGTGCCCCCGGCTTCTGCCTCCGGGGGGCACAGACCAGGAGCCTCGGGTCCGAATGGACAGAGTCCCCGCAAGCCGCTGCATTAACGAGAGGTGCACAAACCAAGAGAGAATGGGGTCCTGAGCCAGGCACTTTCTGGTCCTTCTGTCCCTCCAGGGACCCCACCCAGCATCTGCCCAGCCCGCTGACCCTCCAGACCTCACCCAGCGTCTGCCCAGCCCGCTGTCCCTCCAGGGACCCCACCCAGCGTCTGCTCAGCCCACTGTCCCTCCAGGGACCCCACCCAGCGTCTACTCAGCCCGCTGTCCCTCCAGGGACCCCACCCAGCGTCCGTTCAGCCCGCTGTCCCTCCAGACCCCACCCAGCGTCTGTTCAGCCCGCTGTCCCTCCAGGGACCCCACCCAGCATCTGCTCAGCCCGCTGTCCCTCCAGATCCCACCCAGCGTCTGCTCAGCCCGCTGTCCCTCCAGGGACCCCACCCAGCATCTGCCTGGCCCACTGTCCCTCCAGATCCCACCCAGCACCTGCCCGGCCCGCTGTCCACCTCCACACACACTCACTGTTGGTCCCCTTGCCCTCCTGCAGGAACCCCTGGGTGGTCCTCACAAGGGCTTCAGAGCAGGACAGCCTCTCCCCGCTGAGCATCCTGGACAGCTCCACACCTGGGCAGGTAGCCAGACCCCCTGAAACGTGCCCACTTTTTGGGTGAGGTTCACATCACCGCCCGTGGTGTCCCCAAGTTTCAAGTTCTTCATGCAGGGGTTAGAACGCTACTGGGTGGGGATTCAATGGTCAGAAGTCAGGTCCACAGGCGAACGCTGGGAACTGAGGTGCCAGTGGGACCCTGGGGCGGGGGGGGTGCTTCAAAGGAGACAACCAGTTTAGGGAACTAGGGGATGATGACAAAAGATGTCACAGAGACACCTCTGGGCGGAGAGGACCCCACCAGGTTGGTGATCAGTTATCTCTCCATGGCGGGGGTGGGGATTGGACACGGAGGACAGGAGTTGTCACCTCATGACCTCACTCCTTCTACAAACCTGACTGAGCATCTCGTCTGGGTCACACTATCCCCTAGGTCCTGGGGCAGCTGCTGGCAACGGCTCCCCTGGGGACCCCCATCAGGGCCCTGGCAGATTTGCTGTCCGTGGGGATCCCGCCACCAGGTGCCTGGATGGTTGGGGCTGGGTGGGCACAGAAAGGGAGAAGTCCTTCCTACCGAGGTCTCTCGGCTGCAGAAGACCAGGTCTCAGGTTCCTGTTAGGAATTTTGATTAATAGCTGGGTTGGGCTGTTTTAAGTTAGACGGGACCACCGGGCTTTATTTTTGTCCCCCTAGTAGTGAGACAAAAGCCTTGGGCTGGCGATCAGTTTCCAATCAGTTTCCAAGCAGCCGGAGGGCCTCTGAACACATTCCGAAGCGGTGTGCTAATCCATCCCAGGGAAGTTCCACTCTTTTCTTCCTTCACACCTGCTCCTTTCAACAGAGAATTTTTAATGAACGGAGAGCTCACTCCATGGAGGGATTTTCTTTTGAAAGTGTTTCCCCTCGGCTGCCTGTGTCGAAAGCTTCCTTCCAACGCGTCGAATGTATACAAACACCAGCCATTTGCTGCGACCTCCCTGCACTTGTCTCAGAAATCTCCTTTGTATGTTTTGAGCACACCAGGTTACGAAATTCTGGCAGCCTGCAGAACGAACCAGGGCCTGGCCCCACCTCCTCTCCGCCGTGGGCTTTGGGGGGTCCATCAAGGACACGGTCTAGGAACGGTTACAAGTACCCTCTGGAGACAGCGTGGCTCATGGCAGCTGGGGAGCACGGGGCCGTGTCTCTCTCTATCTTGGTCATCACAACCGGCCTGCCTTGAACGTCGCCTTGAAAACGGCTGACGTTCACAAGGTACCGGCTGAACTTCATTCTACCCCCCCAGGACTGACTTCTCCGGTTGCAAGTGACAGAAACGCTACCAGAAGAAACAGCTAAGAAGCCAAGAGTTTCAAGCCTGTGTGTCTGAGACGGGGTTTGAGCCCTCGGAGGGAAGCGGGGTGGCGGGGAACCACTCAGCCGCACCCCGGGGGTGGTTACAGGATGTAGAGTCATACTCTCTGCAGGTCAAGGCCACCCCTGCTGGCCCTTTGGGGGGCCTCTTTCTCACAGCAGATGGGCCTTTACCAGTGGGGACCTGAGGTCCAGAGGCCCCCACTCGCCTCCCAGACCGTGACACCAGGGGTCCATTGCCTTTCTTCCAGCTGCAACTGTAAAGTCCCAGGAGAAGGACTTGGGCCTGGCCTGGGTCTTATGCCTGTGAGATGGGCCCCAGTGAGGCCGGTGAGGCAGTCAACACCAAGGGTTTCATTGACCATCATAACAGGGGAGGGCTGATATTGCTGATGAGACAGTATTGTTTTTTAATGTTTATTTACCTATTTTCTAGAGAGAAAGAGAGAGCACCGGCAGGGGAGGGGCAGAGAAAGAGGGAGAGAGAGGCTCTGCACTGTCCCCACAGAGCTCAACACGGGTCGAGCTCCTTCCCTCCTCTCTGAACTCTGCTTCTGGGATCACACCTCCTTCTCGGACTCTGCCCCTCCAGCCTCCCTCAAATAAAGGACTCCTGCAATTCCACTGTGTCCACCCAGATAATCTCGCCTCTCAGGAATGGTAAATCCCCTTTTTCCCAGAGAAGGTAACATAAGCATAGGTTCTGGGAATTAGGACATCGTGATAGTTAATTTTATGCGTCAACTTGAGACGGCCGCCGGGTGTCCAGATATTTGGCCAAACATTATTTTTGGTGTGCCCGTGAGAGTGTTTTTGGTTAGGATCAGTCTTTATATTGGCAGACTGAGTAAAGTAGATGGCCCTTCCTATTACGGGTGGGCCTCATCCAATCAGTTGAAGGCCTGAATAGAACACAAAGGCCGAGAAGGGGAAATTCTGCCGCCTGCCGGTTTCCCGTGAGACTGGCTTTTTCCCTGCTTTCAGACTTGACCTGGAATTTCAGCAGTCCTGCTTCTCAGGCCTTTGGACTCAGACTAGAACTACACCATCAGCTTGTCTGGGTCCTCTGCTTCTGATTCATCCCATAGAACTTGGTACTGTTTGCTTCCATCATCTCATGAGCCAATTCCTTATAAGAAATCTCTCTCCCTCTCTCTACACACACACACACATACGCACACACACACACACACACATGCACACACACACATCATCCGGCCTTAGTTTGGACTTTCTTGCCCCCTGGACATTCAAATAAACAATCGGCCAGTGAGATGTGGGGAACCGTCTGTGATACAGAGGCCCAGGGAGGAAGAGGCAGAAATGCTGGGTGAACGAGGTACTCCTACGTGCGGCCTGGCCTGGCGGGAGTGAAGAATCAGGTGGAAAACGCCAGCCCTCTGTAATTACAGTCGGCCCGAGGTTCCTTTCAGACTGTTGGCGCTCAGGGAGCCGTTTGCATTTACATGAACATTGGACTTCAAAGCCGTTGGGTTGGATGAGGTTGCGTTTCTAAGGACAGAAAAATGTGACAGACAGGTTACTAATGGCTCCCGGGCTCCGCACCAGTGGCTGGGGAGAGGGGGAGAAAGAAAGGGTAATAAAAAAAGCAGGTGGAGGTGCGCTGGGCAGAAAGAACAGGAAGGAGCCATCTGGGCCGTCAGAAACTGAGCTCCGGAGCCCTTGTGTGTGTGTGATGTGCACATGACCCTCGAACGATGCGGGACTGGGGCACCCACACCCAGCACCGTCGAGAATCTGTGTATAACTCTTGACTCCCCGCAAACCTTACTGATAGCCTCCTGTTGACCGGAAGGAAGCCTCACCGACAACATAAGCAGCCGTTAACACGTACTGCGTGTGTACGTTCTATGTATCGCATACTGCATTCTTGTAATAAAGCAAGCCGGAGAAAACGTGTTATTAAGAAAATCATCAGTGGAGGGGGGGTGCCTGGGAGGCCCCAGTCGGTTAAGCGTCCGACTTCAGCTCAGGTCATGATCTCACGGTTCGTGGGTTCGAGCCCCCCGTTGGGCTCTGTGCTGGCAGCTCAGAGCCTGGAGCCTGCTTCGGATCCTGTGTCTTCCTCTCTCTGCCCCTCTCCTGCTTGCACTCTCTCTGTTTCAAAAATAAACATTAAAAAAAAATTTTTTTTTAATAAAAAAAAATCAGGTGGGGGCGGGGGGGTGCCAGGGTGGCTCAGTTGGCTGAGTGTCCGACTCTTGATTTCGGCTCAGGTCATGATCTCAGGGTTCTGCACTGACAGTGAGAAGCCTGTTTGGGATCCTCTCTCTCTCCCCTGCTCTCTCTGCCCCTCCCCTGTGCTCTCCCCCTTGCTCTCTCTCTCAAAATAAATAAATAAACTTTAAAAAAAAGGAAAGGAAAGGAAGTCATCGGAAAGAGAAAATACATTTACAGCATTGTACTATATTTACTGAAAAAAAAAAAATTCCCACATAAGTTGACCTTCACAGTTCAAGCCTGTGCTGTTCAAGGGTCAGCTGTATATTGGATGTATGGGTACATGTTATGTTATTTTTACATTTTCTTTGTGGAAAATATATGCAAATACAAAGAATAGTATAAAAATAACACTACATATTGTAACACTGTATATAATGTTGTAATGCTACATACAGTGTTACTTTTGGTTTTTTAAGGTATTTTTTAAGTTTATTTATTTTGAGAGTGAGAGAAAAAGAGAGAGGGAAGGGGGAAGAGAGGGGGGGGGAAGTGCATGCCTGCGAGCAGGGGAGGAGGAAAGAGAGAGGGAGAGAGAATCCCAAGCAGGCTCCACACTGTCAGCGAGGAACCCAACGCTGGGCTTGATCTCATGAACTGTGAGATCATGACCTGAGCCGATGCCCGTCACTCAGCCAGCTGAGCCACCCAGGCGTCCCTATAGTGTTATTTTTTGTATTGTTTTTGTAAAGCGTATATCACCCATACATGATATATATTTCATATTAGACACACAGTACTACACGTGTGATACATATGTGTCATATATATTTACATGTAATGTACACGGTCTTATCTTACAGCTCACTTTGTTTAATTTGTCCATGACGACAAAAGAAATGATCTCAATCTCACTAGGAAAACTCTTAGCTCTTCACGGATTTGGTTCAGGTGCTTCCCTTTGCTGCCCCACCATCCTAAATATTTACAGGATCTTTAATAAATAAATCTGCCTCAGCACTACCTTGACAAAGGCAGGACATAATGACAACACACAGAATCTGCGTTGGCCTTAGAAGCCTAAAAAAAGTTCTATTTTCTGATGCTTCTCTAGAATGAGAGGCACAAGCATAGGGAAGCAGGAGAAACAAGAAAAAACAAAAACACCTGCCTGACCTCGAATCTGTCCCAAGTTCTTTCATGGTTAAGTTCCCAAACATCCACCACTAGGACCGTTCTGAGCACCTTCCGGCTTCATATTCCTTCCTTAGGGGGTTACCCTAAATCTGTTTACCTGCGAGCAGACAGGCTGCTTTGGCGGGCGTGTGTCCTTGCTTAGCTACGTGACATGACCACCCCGCATTCGGAAAAATCAGTGTACAGAATGCGGGAGGACCACAAAAAAAAAGCATATTTGCTAGAAAAAATGGTTCGGCAGAGGGGTGGAGGGGAGGCTTGTAGGCTCGTCCTAGTGAATCCATTTTCACGTCCTGCTTTATTGCTATTAAAACCTGGGGAATCATACACAGAGGCTGTCTATCGTTCTCACTTTCCCCAGATTCCTATACTTAATTCTTTCCTTTCCCAACATAGATGGCAGCCAACAGCAGGATTTCTAGCTCATCTGGATGGCCGCTTGAGTGAACTGGATTGTAACTCTCTCTTGCTTCTGCCCACCAAGACAAGCCTCATTCGGTTGCCCAGAACGGAGACTGTCTAAAAATTTACATCTGTTTCCTTTAGTAAATTAAAAGAGGCTCTTTCCTCTGTATCCAGAGGCTGTATTCTTTCAGGTTTATTAACAAATTTGTTTCCCATGTGGTGTCCGTGTGTGTGTGTGTGTGTGTGTGTGGTATTAAGTCAACCTTATAGAAGTATGGGGCCAGGTGCAAGGTCGGACTAGATATTCGAGTGAATTCACTCGTATTCACTCAACAGAGTGAGTGGATGTCCCTTGAATCCCCTCATTGGTTGTTGTTCAACATGCTTGGTGGGGACTGATCAGCATAAATATCCAAGAATGCAGTGTCCTGGATGATAGAAAAGGATCCAGGGTTCTAGGTGGTCCTGAAGTTCTTCTCTGTGGCACGTCCTCCCCAGGCTTGCTGGTTTCCCTGCGGTCACGTTCAGAAGGCTCTGTCCGCCTTTCTGTTTGAAAGGCCCCATGGCCAGGCTTCTCCTCAAGCTACCCTCCCTGGCTGTATGCGCTCATCTGTCTGATGGCCTGTCCCCTTGTCATGCCTAAACCCCGAATTAGGGTAGGATGAGGGCTCCTTCCAGAAACGCCACACCAGTGGTTCTTCTTCTGTTTGTAGCTATCAGAAAACCCACTCCAACGAGATTCAGCAAAGACGGGCTCAATGTAATCTGATATAAATAAAATGGTTAAGAGTATAACCGATGCTGCTTGGAATTCAGGGATTTACCAATATTCAGTTCCTGACCCCCAGGGCTTGGGGGATGGATTGCCCGGCTTGACCAGGTGTGGGTTAGGTGCCTCTTTGAACAAATCACAGCTGCGAGTAGAGGTGAAACACCACCCGCTCCAAAGAGAAGTAGAGTAAGGATAAGGCAATCCGAGTGAAATGTGTTGTTGATAGAAGGGGGAAAACCCTACCACTGTTTCCCCCCCAAACTGCTCGTCCTTTCCTCCTGAGATGCTGTACTGCCTTATTAGGAGGGCTGTATGGGTCGGTCCTCGGTGCCTCCTTTCAATAGAGAGGCAGAACTATAGATAGAAAACACATACACGCGTATATCTATAATATAAATATACACGTATGTATTCATAGTAAGTGTAGACACAGGTATATGCCTGTAGATAGATGTGCATCCAAAATTTCATGGCTTTTATTGACATATGGATGACCCCTATGGGAATCAGGGTTCTCCAGAGAAACAGAGCCAATAGGAAATATACATGTACATACAGGTGTATGTATATATCTGACAGCTGGGCACGTCCTCCTCCTGTAGGTGATGAGCTCTGAGAAGGCAGGGTCCGTCTCCAGCACAGAACCTGGTACAGAGAGGTGCCCGCTAGCTGCTTAAAGAATAAAAAATGGGGTGCAAGTGACTTAAACCTACTATGTTGGCTTACATAAACAGGGAATTCATTGGTTCTTGTAAGTGAAAATTCAGAAAACTGGCTTCAGGTAAAGCTTGATCCAGGTGTCCAATCTATGTGCATAGGAATCTCTTCATCTCTCAGACGTGCTTCTCTCCATGCCGGGCTTACAGACGTACAGTTAGGATCTCCACATGACATAGCAAATTTGGTCACCAAGTCGCTCCAGGCTTACATTGTGGCAAATTGATCAGATCCCTGCAGAGACCCCCCCACACACACACATGGATCCATAAGAAGAGATGCTGTTTTGTAGGTTCCAGGAAAATCTGTGGCGAGCTCTTACTGACTTGTGCTCAATCACCTGCTTGTCCCTGAACCAATCACTGTGGTCAGGAGAAAATGATTTTCTGATTATCCAGGCTAATATGATGGGGTAGGTCGATACCTATGGGAACCACAAACTTGAAAATAACAGGACTGTGATTCCTCAAAGAAAAAGTGAGATTCTGGAAAAACATGGTATATGTGTTGGGCAGGCAATATCTCCAGGGGAATAGACGGGCTGGAGATTCGTGTGAGATTCCTCAAAGAACAGCATCCAGAGTCCTGACGGGGATTTAAGTTAACGTCACTGCTTCACGGACTGTGAGGGGGCATCACCAGTGTCTGCCCGGGGACCCTGGAAAATTCCGTGCTTCTCTCCTCGTCTGGAACACGGCACGGGCCTCAGAATTTTAAACATCTCCTTTGCATCAGTGAGAGGCAGCCCCACGACGCTGGCCAACACCCCAACACCGTAGGGACAGGTGGTCTCCACACGGTCCGGGGTGCTTTCTTCCGTAGGTCCTTGGCCAAGTCCTACTTGCGCCATTTTCCTGGGAACTTTTCTGAGCAGCCTTGTCTGCAGAGCTGGGAGATCCTCGCTAGTACAGAATTTACCACCTGCATGGTCCCCTCCCCTCCTGCATGGTGACGAGCCTTCCCAAGTCCTGAACGGATGGAGAATCCAGGCTGGCACTGGTCACAAGGGACTTCCGTCTTCCCTGATCAAATTAATCACGTATTTCATTACTGAGTCATTATGTCATATTAAAAACCAATTGTCTGAGGAACACCCTTCAGTGCCAGTGAGTTGTCTTGGGAAGGCAGTGTCTGTATTCAATTTCTGTGCCAGCAGCTTCGCGTTTCCCAGCGGACAGCTATGTGCTCTGCCAGTAAACCTCCCCTTGGCGGTCCCTCCGGTGACTCCGCAATCCCCCCGGGGACAGTGACTTACCTGACGCCTACACAGAGCTTGGGTAGAACTATTCAGTGCAAAGGGGGTGCCATCTGAACGGGTGAGGTGATAGTTCACCCAAAGAATTCCATGGTGATATGGGAAGATGATGGTGACCTCTGAGTTCTCGCTGAGGGCTGGGATCTTTTTGTCCCTGCTTCTTGATGGGGGGTTGGTGGGACAAGAAAGACAGCACTTTGCTGTATCACTGAGCGAACCGGCTCCTTAGCACGCATCCGTGACTGGGTCCCTCCCTATCCTCCTTGTCCAGTCTTCTCCCTGTTGCCCCCGCTTGCTACTCCCCAGTATACACACCTCTCCCCCTTCACTCAGCACATCAGCTCTTTCCAGCCCAGGAAGCTTCACCTCTGGCCTCTCTCTGCCACTTGGGTCTCTGCTCAAAACTCACTCTCAGAGACGTCTTCCTGAAGCAGCAACGTAAGGTTGCACCCGGTCATAGTTGGTAAGTCGCCCAATTTATCTTCTTCGCAGCACGTGGTTTGTATTATCTACTGGTTTCCTGTCTGTCCCTCCACTGGAATTTAAGCTCCGCGTGAGCAGGGACCGTCTGCGTGGCCACAGATGTGTGGTATCAGAAGACGTTAGCAAAGGGCGTGAGCCAGCGTGAGCCCAGCTGGTGGCCACACTTGGAAAAAGTGACGGCGATGGGGTCGGAACCCAGCGCTAAGTCCCCCTTTAATACAAACATCCACCCGTGTATTTGATTCTGTTCGCTGTCTGTTTTCAGAATGGGCAGTTTCCATTCCAAAGCTAACCTGACTTTTTAAGAAAATCAACTCAAATGAGGTAGAACGTATCTATAATAAACACACAAACTGTATCCATTCAAAGTATATGATTCTATGAGCTTTGACATTTGTTAAAAGGTAAACTGAGGCACGTCAAATTCTTTTTTTCCCCAAGAGTTTATGAGAGCGTACTTCTGTTCTCATCTGATAAAAGTGAACGAACGGTCCGCCTGTCCTGCCTTTCCTTGGAAGATGGGTCCTTCTCCTGAATTTGGTTTACTTGGTACTCTCGAAACCTCAGCTCGCCAATGGGCCCAAGAAGCTTATGATTTTGTAGCTGACCTGGCTTTCTCTCGTTATCAGCACAGGACTCACATTCTTTACTGCTTTCTAGAGAAATCCTAGATGGAAGAGAAAACGAACTATTTTTTTTCCTATTTTTTTCTCTGCTTCTATTCTGTCCCGACTCGTTTCTTCTGATCACTGGAACGTTATTTATCGCCTTTGTTCCGATGGCAAGACCCGGCGTGCACACGAGTGGGAATCTCTCCTCTGACAGATGGCCCAGTGCTCATACAGCATGCTAGAGACCACGATTTTCATGTTTCAACTCTTGGAATATTTCAATTAGGAGACAATTATTCTAAGACATATTGTGCCCATATGGCCAAATATTAATCTATGCCAAGATAAAATTTTAACCCATCTTCGGTACGGTATAGGACCCAAACTCCTCATGAATTTTCTAATATAGAAAGAGCTCTAAATATCAAAAAGAAAAAATAAGAATGCGAAGCAATGAGTCATCAGGAAGAAATACAAATGAGCCATGAACAGATGAAGGATGTTCAATATCACCGATACCAAATATTTACAAATTGCGTGAGAAGAGAGCAACTATACTGATGTAATTTAAACACGTATGTAAAACAGTAATTTGCACATATGTAAATTACTGATGTAATTTAAACACGTATGTAAAAAAGTGATTTGCACATATGTAAATTACTGATGTAATTTAAACACACATGTAAAAAAGTGATTTGCACATATGTAAATTACTGATGTAATTTAAACACACATGTAAAACAGTAATTTGCACATATGTAAATTACTGATGTAATTTAAAACGCACATGTAAAAAAGTAATTTACACATATGTAAATTACCGATGTAATTTAAAACACAGTAAAAAAAGTAATTTACACATATGTAAATTACTGATGTAATTTAAACACATATGTAAAAAAGTAATTTACACATATGTAAATTACTGATGTAATTTAAAACACACATGTAAAAAAAGTAATTTACACATATGTAAATTACTGATATAATTTAAACACATATGTAAAAAAGTGATTTGCACATATGTAAATTACTGATATAATTTAAAACACATGTAAAAAAAGTAATTTACACATATGTAAATTACCGATGTAATTTAAAACACATATGTAAACAAAAATATGGAGAAACAGATATTTGTGTTGGCCGTTGAGGATGTTTTACAGACTTTTGGGAGTCATGTTTGCCATGTACATTAAGAACCTTCCCCAAAATATACAAACAGTGACGTAGTTTCTCACATTGTGCTGTTTACCCTGTGGAACCGATCGCAGATTGCCAGCAAGGATTCGGTTCAAATATGTTCACTTCTACAGTGTTTACAATAATCCAATGTTGGGGACAATCTGTGTTTAACAATACAGAATTGGTTCTAGCCTAACTTGCAAACTGGAAACCCAGGAGGCAAATTTGGAAAACTGACAATTTCTCCTCGGCCCTCTCCGTGCGTCCAATAGAGACTGAATTAGCTGCCAAGATTTATAAAAAGGATTTCCCACATAAAATTCCAAGATGCTGGTTCCTCTCCAAGGACAAGAGAGGATCTGGAATGCTATATCCTGGCATGAGATCACCAAAAATGTATTGAAAAACTGGAAACACAGGAAACAAAGACCAACCTCTGGTTGAATCTATGTGGTAACTACCCCCTTCAGACCGGCTTCTATCTCACAGTTGTCCGTGAGGTCCAGCATTCCTTAGTACGGAGATTTACTCCACTTGTTCGAATCTGTAAGAATCTCTATTGGTGGCACTGGGACTAAGCAGCCGAGGGGGCATCCATACGATGGAACGTGAGTCAGCCATTAAACCAAGTGACAAAAATGTCGCACATCATTATGGAAATGATCCCTTTCATTTGTGTGTCCCCGAATTAGATTTTTATGCCGAGTGACAAATTATCACGAACGTGGTAGACCACGACAACACACAGTGATTATCTCCCGGCGGGTCTGGAGTCCAGGGGCCACCAAGCTGGGGCCTCTGTTCAGGGTCGCCCAGGCTGCAATCCCCGTGCCATCCAGAGCTGGCGTCTACCGGGACGTGGAATCCTCTCCTTATCTCGCGTGGCTGCTGGCAGTGTGCCTTCCCTGGAAGCAGCTGCAGGGCTCACAGGAGCTTGGCTCTACAAGGTCCCGTAGGAGAAAGTCTCTCCGCTGTCTGAGGGCTCAGAGGACAGTGAAGCCTTCAGCCTTCTTCTGATTAGGTCTGCCCCCCCCCCCCCGGCTCCCCAGAGGACAGCCTCCCTTTTGAGTAACTCAAAACCAGCAGATCAGGAACCTTGATTCCAGCTGCAAAATTCCTCTCCCTTTGTCATATGATGTAATATCCGCAGGTCCCAGCCACTCTCACGCAGAAGTTATTGGGGACAGACATACCGAGGGGTGGGAGCCATAGAGCCAACTTGGAATCCTCACTGCCACACTCCGTTGTTTTTTTTAAGTGTTTTTTTGTGTGTGGGGCAGGGAGGTGGGGAAGAGATAGAGAGAGAGAGAGAACACAAGCAGCGGAGGGACAGAAAGAGACACACACAGAATCCTAGGCAGGCTCCAGGCTCTGAGCCGTCAGCACAGAACCCGACGCAGGGCTCGAACTCACCAACCGTGAGATCGCGACCTGAGCCGAAGTTGGACGCTCAACTGATTGAGCCACCCAGGCGCCCAGTCGCTGCCACACTCCTAAAATGCATTTTTGCAAACAACAAAAGACCGGAAAGAATTGCACCGAAATTTTAACCCCGGTGTCCACTGAATACCGGAATAACTAATAAGTTTTATGTCTTCCTTTATACTTTACCTGGACTTCCTAAACCTTCTATATAAAGATGTGTTACTTTCCTAGTAAGAAAAAAGCAAAGGTTCCAGTAAAGCCATGGCCCCGTTTAAATTACTTGAGCCTCAAGACCCCGTCAAGTCTGACGCCCTGGGCCTGCGCGTGGCCTGGTAAGTGCACATTCGCCCTTTTTCAGAGACTAAACCCGTTTGAATTGATATTCATTCTCTTGCATCTGAAAAGTACAGAGAATTTGGAAATAAAGCCGCTGGAGAACACAAAACCTCTCGCTGGGTCACTTCCTTACTCCAGGGCGACACCCAGGCCTGCTCCACACATCCCGGGATTGGGGCCACTCACTTGTGTTTCTTTTAAAAATTGACCTACTTTCCATGGCTCAAGTGGGAAAAGACCTGCAGGGGCCAGACTGCCTCGGCAGCGCTGGGGACAAAGGCGCTGAGGACACGGGCTCCAGGAAAGGTCGTACCCTGAGCTTCGAGAAATGCACACACGCAGATCCATGGCAGCCAGTGGGGTCCGTGAGACATGCCTGGGGTGGGGGGCGGGGGGGTCAGGGCACAGTCTTCATAGAAAGGAGTTGAGAGAATGGCTTTCAGAGAAGCTCCTCTGTTATAATGGAGCGTGCTATAATAAAAGTCTATTTCACAAAGGTTTCGTCTGAATAAAGCGAAACCCCAGCAATAGGTTTCAAAACTCAGAAATTTGCAGCCAAGAGGTATGCCCTGGCTTATCCATCAGGAAATGGTGTTTTTGAAGACGAGAGAGAGATTAATGACAGCGCTCTCTGCTCTTCACATGCCACTTGCTAGCACAGATTTGGGGGCAATAGAAAACTATTTTTCCAGGAATCTTTGCCAGCTCCACTGAGGACAGCTCATGTGTGTCCTGAGTGTACAAATAATTTCATGGTCAGCCGTTCCGGCCCCAGGAGGGAGCTGAGCTGTGCAGAAAATCTGACGGCCACATAGCGTGATTTCCCATTCCTAAGCATGGACGCAGAGCCTCACTTTCCCCAGGTTTGGAAAACACGGTCTCAGTGGGTACCCTGGCCGGCGTTCGCCCGGAATAAACTACAAGACCATTATTTTTTATCAGACTCTCTCTTATTTGCTGTTGCATTTTGATCACTCCCCGGATGACAAAATGAAGGAAATAATGGACACTCTCCACCTGTTACGTTTCAGACGATGAGGGGATAAAACCAATCGTTTGACATCGGCACTTACTCTCAATGGCCGAGTGCTGTATTTTTATCGTAAGATTAGTGTCTATTTTAATGAGGAAAGTGAACCCTGCAGGATCCTTGAGGCCAGTAGCAAATGGCTCGTTTTCGCTCGTGGTTCGCTGGACGTTGGCAGGCGGTAGGCAACTCATTATTCTATGCGGGTGCCTCCTCTAACTTTGTTTCAGAAGGAACGTTCTTTATGGTTCTATGTCTGGGTAATGCTGCAGCTGCTGATTATGCTAATTCCTGCTTACTTGCAAATAGGCCTGTGTTTATCTTGTGTCTCACCAGCTGTCAACAAAGACATTTTAGGAATAATTGCCATATTTGAAGGCAGACTTTATTCGAGTATCCTCCTCGGGGCCCTCCCAGGATTAGACCCCGGACCATTGGGGTCTGTGTAGGGAGCTCTGATGGTGGGCGGGCGGGCACAGTCCCCGGGGTGCGTCCTGGCTGGTGCCTCATCACCATCTCCGCGTCCCCCGACCTGTGAGCGATCCCTGCATGGCCGTGAACTCTTGCCTTGCTTTCTTGAGAAGATACTGAAATGCCTCTCGAAGGGACTCATCATGGGTTTGGGGACCAACCAACTCGTTTTATGGCGGCTTAAGGAGCTTGAATTTCCCACTGATCCACAGTCGACGTCTGAGAACACTTCCTCTCAGATTAGGAATTCTGACAATCCCGAGAAAGCCTGTTTTACTGTCTCTGAAGCTTCGAAATGCTTCCTCACTCAGCAGTCAGAATGGAACACAAATGATGGGTCTTAAGCAAATAATTGTGTTCCTGATCTGACTTGAGGGTTATATATTTTTTTTATTTTTTTTAACATTTATTTATTTTTGAGAGACAGAGCATGAGCAGGGGAGGGACAGAGAGAGAGGGAGACACAAAATCCGAAGCAGGTTCCAGGCTCCGAGCTGTCAGCAGAGCCCAACATGGGGCTCGAACCCGTGAACCATGAGATCATGACCTGAGCTGACGTCGGACGCTTAACCCACTGAGCCACCCAGGCGCCCCTAGGGTTATATTTTATTTACATGTTATAGTCCAGACTTTATTCCACTTCATGAGTCAAGGGGAGGAAGTTTTAATTAGCTTTTGCAATTGATATTATTCAAGTTTTTTCACCTTTATTTTATTTTGATAGAGAAAGAGAACCAGCAGGGGAGGGGCAGAGAAAGAAGGAGAGAGAGAGAAAATCCCAAGCAGACTCAGCACAGAGCCTGACACGGGGCTTGAACCCACGAACCGTGAGATCATGACCTGAGCCAAAATCAAGAGTCAGACGCTCAACCAACTGAGCCACCCAGGTGCCCCTGCAGTTGATATTCTCTGAAATGAAGACGGAAAAGGTCAATACATCAACGTGTCCTTGATTTCCACTGTTTGTTGTTGTTTTTGTTGTTGTTTTTCTAACCGTTGTTCTTGGTGAGTACCCCATTTCCTCCAGCGCTCCCCCATCCCACTTGGGCCAGACATTAGTATATGGCGACCCGTTTCAAACAACATCTACTCATCACTATCTGCGGGGCAAGCCTTGTGCTAAACTCTGGAACAACAGGGATAAGATAGCGAGGCCTTTCCCTAAAGGAACTAAGAGTTAGGGAAAGGAAAATACACACAGGTCACTGTGGACCCTCAGTCTTCCTTGGGGTAGGGCGAGAGGCAGGTGGGGAGTGGGCTCATCTGAGCCTTCCGGGTGGGAGCGGAAGGGGAAACGGGGATTCCGGGCAGTGCCCCATGGTGGCCGAGAGCACCTGAGAATTGGGACTCATGTAGGATCAGATCCTGCCACCAGCGGTGTAAGCCAGGAAAGCTGTGTCGCACAGTGACCCGGCTGGCTTATTTGCAGACAGGGCGGTAATTAACGGTGATATCTAACACTTATTCCTGTGGGTCAGGCATGTTACCCGTAGTACCTATCGCCTTCTATCTCCACCATAGGTGTGTGACGTAGGTGCTATTCTTTGTCAACGTTTTACAGATGACGAATGATTTGCAGGTTGGGCATAATAATAAAAGCACTTACAATGCTAGTAATTAGGAGGCCTTACTGTAAAAGCAGCATGATGTGAAAAGGCAGAAGGGGGCAGGACAGCCGGGTGTCAGGTACCAGGAAGTCAGTACAAGCAAGCCAGTGGTACTCCTTTCAGGCTCATGTCTGGAACCTTCCCCTCTTTGGGACTTGTGGGGAGATGATTCACTGTCCCAAGAGCTCAAAGAGCTTTGGGTATTAAGGAAATACCTCTCGAGAGGCAGCTGATGTGGTCTGTAAGGGTGTGGCTTCTCATACTAGGCTATCACGGTTTGAATCAGAGATGAGCAAATAACTTTCAGTTTGTCCTTGAATAAATTATTGAAGCACTCTGTGCCCTAGTTTTGTTATCTATAAAGTACAAATAAGAGAAATACTTGATGACTAGTTTGCCATAGGAGGACGAGATCAAACATGTAAAATACTTAGAACAGGGGCGGGGATAAAAGCACTCAGCAACTATTACCTATTATTACATTTTGTCAGTTAGTGATTTACTCACCATTTCCCGTTCCCTCTAGACCCAACTGGGCATGATCTTAAAGGTATACATAATGGGTGGCTCAGTCAGTTGAGCGTCTGACTTCAGCTCAGGTCATGATCTCACAGTTCGTGGGTTCGAGCCCACGTCGGGCTCTGTGCCGACAGCTCAGAGCCTGGAGCCTGCTTCGGATTCTGTGTCTCCCTCTCTCTCTGCTCCTCCCCCACTCATGCTCTGTCTCTCTCTCTCCTTCAAAAATAAATAAAAACATTAAAAAAAATACAAAAGGACAGGGCTCAGAGGGCTTCCAGACTGGTGAACATGTGGAGGTGCCGGGAGAGTGGTGTGCCTGGGGACGCCATGGAAGTTCCTGTCCCCATACCTGGCCCCATGCAACTCTCCCAACTGGATATTCCTGAGCTATATCCTTTTATAGGAAACCGGTCATCTAAGAAGTAAAATGTGTCTCTGAGTCCGGTGACAAATTAACTGAACCCCAGGAGGGGGTCATCGCAACTTCCCATCGAAATAGCTGGTTAGCTAGGGGCAGTGGTGCCAACCTGTACATGCAATTGGCCTCTGAACTTGAGGGGGGCGGGGAGGTGGTCTTGGAAGACTAAGCCCTCCACCTGTGGGATCTGCTGTGATCTCCAGGTAGTGTTGGCATTGAGTTGAATTGTAGGACATCAGCCAGCGTTGGGAGAATCGCTCAGTGTTATAGGAACGCCCCCCCGCCCCACCAACACCCAACCTTTGGATTTGGTAACGGCACTCTGGTTGGGATCAAAATCAGAAGCACAATACTTTATCTTCTTCTCAAGATACAGGCAAAATTATCACATTCCCCATTTATCTTTCTTTCCGTTTAATTTTAAAGCAGAGCCGGCCCAGTTTATCAAAATCTTTATTACCGATTAGTAAAGCATCAGATGATGAGTAAAGAGAATAATATCACATTTGCATTCACTTCATGAGCAATGACTCTGTTTAGCTGATGTTGCGTTTCCTTTTTCCCTCATCAAATGCAGCTCAAAGGTTTGTCTCTCTAATGCACAGATGCCAGATGCTCTCTCTAATTAGTATTTCAAGCTCTACGGTGACCGTCCCCAAGCCACGAACATCATTCCCCAATGTGGGGGCCTTGACCCCTTCCTACAACCCAAGCTCCGTGCAAGCCTTTTCTTGCGACCTTCACAGCTGCTGGCTTTGTGGATCAGCATTTGGGAGGCTATTATCAGCATCTTCGACTGAATATAGGGTTGGGGTGGTCACACGTGCAAATTGCAGCTACACGGGTGGCAGGTCCAGAGACCCCGGTTCCAGGTGGCCACTGCAGTCGCTCCGTCATGAGCTAATCAGTCGCCAGCAACAAGCTCACCTTCCAAGAGAGGGGAGGAGTCAGATATGGCAGGTGTCCTCTGGGGAACAGTAGTCCCACCCTTGGCCGAACTCTTTCCTGCAAATGTCATAGTCTTCAGCACTTTTCACACATGTGCTGTCTTTCCTTCCGGGCCCAAGCCCACTGTGGACGACAGAATGTACCTCTCCGCCCCACCCCCACCTCCAGTTGAGTTGTTGAATCCCTAAGGTCATTGTGGGTGGGGTCCTAATAATGGGATTAGTGCCCTTATAAGAAGAGACACCAGATAGTGTTTCTCCTCTCTCCCTCTCCCTCCATCCCTGCTTCCCTCCCTCTTTCCCTCTCCCTCCACCCCCAGGCACATGAGGACACAGCAAGAAGACATCAGTCCGCAAGCCAGGGGGACAGTCCTCACCAAATACCCAATCTGCTGGCACCTTGATCTTGGACTTCCAGGACTCCAGAACTATGAGAAATCAATGTGTGTTGTTGAAGCCCCCCCCCCGCCCCCATGTACGGTATTTCTGTAATAAATGCCAAGCTCATATTCTTGTAGTTCATGACTAAAAATCTTTTACAGTTTACATATATTCCTTTGCATGTGTCCATAGCACCGGACCTTAAAGAAATCATTTGGATGCACTGAGATAGACACAATGGAATATACACACTGATTTCAGAAACTTAACCCACCCATCCTCCCCCAATAAAAGCAACTAAGAACAATGCTGGATGGAACACAGTGACCCCCCCCCCCAATGGGCTCTGGAGTCCCTCTGGCCAGCGGCTCCATTTACCTCATTTAATTTCTACAGCAGCCCTCTGTGGCAGGAATTGTTCTCGCCCTCTTTTTGAAGATCAGGAAATGAAGACTCCCAGAAATTAAGCCACTGCCTAAGGCCATAAAGCTTGGGGGAGGCAAAGCATGGAATCTCACCCACATCTTGCTGTTGGAAAGTCAGTGCTTTAACTGATTCACCCACCTTCCTTCTATCAGAGAGCTGAAGTCACTCAATGCCTCTGGACATTGAAGCCAGTGGCCACCCAGACCTCAATTTTATCACCTATGGAATGGGGACCTCAGTAAAACAAAGGCAAATGCAAAGCGATTCAGATCATCTTGGTAAACATGATGGGCTCCCTCTTTCCCAACAAGGGATCCCACCACAGGGGTTCCCGCAACTATCTCGAGAATTGCTGTCAGAGGCAGAGGGACTGAAAGCCCTGCCCAGGATGGCAAAGGACAGTAATGCCCATTCTGTTCCTGCCTGAGTGAGGCTCACTGTGCCTCCTGTAAGAGCGGCCACGGCCTCCCCCAAGTCAGGGAGATTTATCGCATGGAGAAATGCAGCAGAAAAAACACAGAGCCTGAGACAAGTCCTGGATCTCTCATTTACCAAACATGAAACTCAGACAACTAACTTAACCCTGTGTTCTCATCTGTAGAATGGGTACCAGTGGTAGTTCCTGCAAATGTTTCTTTTTTTTTTTTATGTTTATTTATTTTAAGAAAGACAGGGAGAGAGAGAGAATCCCAGGAAGGCTCATCACTGCCAGCACAGAGCCCAACGCGGGACTTGAACACACAAAGCATGACATCATGACCTGAGCCAAAACCAAGAGTCGGACGCTTAACCAGCTGAGCCACCCAGGTGCCCCACAAATGTTTCTTGAGAGTGAGAAGCATGTCTGTGGAATGTGAACACCAGAGAGGAGAGCGCCCTCGCCTCCCAGTTTCTGTGGGATGGTAGGGATCTAACTTAGGCAGGCACCTCTCTCCAAGTGGCAAAACCACTCTCCATCATAAAGATACCAAGTTTGCGTTTCCTCCGGATAAAGGCAACTAGCTAAAGCAGATGGGCGCCCAATGCCAGAGAGTTAGGATGAACTTAGTGTGACAGGGGCATCTGCCTGGGTAAATAGCAGGGCAGCATGGTTCTGTCTTTGCGATCTCTTGGCACACGGCCTGGGACGCGCATCACATGCTGGTTTGGCTCCTGTTCAACAATGAGACCGTTTCTCTGCTCCCTGCCTGGAGAGGTGACCTGGGTTCAACTACATCCCAACCCCAGGAAACGTCCCGGGTGGGGGTCGCGGAGTCAAATGTTACCGAAAGGGTGATAACACGGCAGAAAGGGCCAACCTGAGGCTTCATCAATAATTACTTGAAAAGCAAAAAAAGAATGGAAGAGCCAATTTGCCCCGTTTGGGGACAGAATCTCCAATTCTCTCTGCAGCCTTTCGGCCGAGTTACTAACTGGGCAGCGTCCCTGCTACAGTGAGCAGTGATATTCCACTTTGAAAGGGAAGTCTTTCTTCTCAGGAGCGTTTTGTTTCAGAATGCCGACATCTGCAGACAGAACGTTCAAAGAGCCTCTTAAAATTTTGCCATGATCCATCCCACTCTCTGCCAGAAAGTCAAGGACCTGCCACTCTGCTCTCCAACCTCCCTTCGCTCTGCGCCGGCGCGAGGGTGCGCCCGGGCCGCTGGGCCTCTGCTGTGCGCCTGCGCGTGGGTCCTCCTGGGCCGCCAGGTCTCCGCTGTGCGCCTGCGCGAGGAGCCTCCTGGGCCGCCAGGCCTCTGCTGTGCGCCTGCGCGCCGGTCCTCCTGGGCCGCCAGGCCTCCACTCTGCACCTACCGGTCTGCCCGTACTCCCCCCACTCCGCTCCCCCATCGCTGGAGGTCGGGCCTGGCCGCCCCGAGACCCGTGGCGGGGGCGGGCAGTCCCACGCCGACGCTTAACCGCAGGCCACCCGGGGACCCACACGGATACGGATACGGGTACGTGCTCACGAGGTCTGTGCTCCTCGTGTCTCCGCACCGCCAGGGTGGGATGCCGATGGTTCATGACTCGAGAGGCACGATGCGCGAGCCACCTGGCGGCGCAGAGGAATAATGCGCCCACGGCCCGCGGGTTGGGACAGTGTAGACCCGCGCTAGGCCCGGACGTGTAGCCCCGCTGTATTGGACGGAGTAGACCTCGCTGGGTCCTGCAGTGTAGGTAGACCCACAGTGTAGACCCCCAATGGGTTGGATGGAGTAGACCTCGCCGGGCCTGCGGTGCATACCCCTGCTGGGCCCTGCAGTGTAGACCTGTGTTGTGTCCCGTGGTGTAGACCCCGCTGGGCTTGGAAGTGTAGACTTGCGCTGGGTCTGGAGGGGGAGACGCACACCAAGTCGGGTGGAGCCTGGAGAAGAAATGGCCAGTGAGGGAGTGATGCTACCCACCCGCCCAATCCCCCGGCTGTGAGGAAGGGGCAGGGGCATGGAAAACCAGGAGGAAAACGCTGTCAGTGTGGGTCCTGAGGACCCTTTGCCCGGATCCACGGTGCCCCCTCCCGAGAGGCTGCCTCTCCCCCTTCTTTTGCAGGCGCCGCCTCATAGGGGAAGGAGGAGGGGCTTGCAGTTGAAATGGAAAGAGGGCGACGCCGGACACGCCAGACTTCAGACACCGCCTAAGCAAGCGCGCCCCCCACCGGGAAACACGGGAAGGGGTCGGCCTCGGAGGCCATCGGTGCACCTGCTGCCCCGCTTGGGAGCACGTCCCTCTCCGCACCCCATGTGTGACCAGAACACAGACTCCCAGACTGCGGGTCTTGAGAGCACAGGGGCCACTCCTCGGGACCTTTGTGATGGACGACGTACTGACGGATCGCTTCCCATTTCACTGAGAATAGAAAGCAGCACGTTAGGGGCGCCTGGGTGGCGCAGTCGGTTAAGCGTCCGACTTCAGCCAGGTCACGATCTCGCGGTCCGTGAGTTCGAGCCCCGCGTCGGGCTCTGGGCTGACGGCTCGGAGCCTGGAGCCTGTTTCCGATTCTGTGTCTCCCTCTCTCTCTGCCCCTCCCCCGTTCATGCTCTGTCTCTCTCTGTCCCAAAAATAAATTAAAAAAAAAAAAAAAAAGAAAGCAGCACGTTATCCACCAGCTCCCGCCCACTCTGCATCTGTCACAGTGCTCGCTGCCTTTCCCTCCCGGGGAGTCTGGGAACCGCCCGTGCTCCTATTTAAAGCTCCCTCCACCCTGAGGTGAGGTCGCCCACCTCCTGGTCCGCTCAGAGAAGGAACCCCGGCAGTTCTCCAGGGCTTTCCACCTGCAAATGTCCCAGGTCTTGGAGTCACTCCTACCGGCATATCTAAACACACACGCTCTGGGGGCTGGATCCCTAAGCGTTGAGTGAAAGCATCCCCTGTAAACCTCGAGCACAGATTTCGTCTTCTGAAGACACTGTGAGAAAACGGCTGTTCTAATGATAGAAAATTGCTGCTGCCACGTTTTTATTATGGCGTTTCTTCTTAGTGTATCTCAGCCTCAATATCTGACAGTTGTGATCACCCAAGGGGGCCGTCATGGAAGAGGAGGCTGATTGCCCATTTGAGTGGAAGCTTTCTTAAGAGGGTTAATTTATCAAACAACTCTGGCTACTTCTAGAAAATGGCCGATCGGAAACATGAGCTTCCTCATTAATTCTCTGTTATAACTTAGTAAAAATGAACTCTTCTGGGCTTAGTTTTTTAAGTTTGTTTGCTACATTAAATACTGCCCAACAAAAAGAAACTTCTTAATTGGCATTGTATACACATATATATATGTATATGCAGTATATAGTTACCTTTTCATGTGTAGCCATCGCTAAACAGAAATGGCAAAAACACCAATAGTGGTGTTTTCTCAGTAAAATGATGGAAACTTTCAGGCAGTTTCAAACTGGTTTCCAAAATTTTTTATTTAAAAATCAAAGGGGCGCCTGGGTGGCTCATTTGGTTGAGCACCCAAATCTGTTTCAGCTCAGGTCCTGATCTCAGGGGCGTGAGCTCAATCCCTGCATCAGGCTCTGCACTGAGTGTGGAGTCTGCTTAAGATTCTCTCGCTCTCGCTCTCTCTCTCTCTCTGTCCCCTCCCCCACTCCCTCTCTCTCTCTCTCTCCCTCTTTCTAAAAATAGAAATGTTTTAAGAATCATATCATTAGTTAAGGCCAGGTGGGACTACTTAAGTGACATACTTTGTATGGTTTTTCTTATTCAGAAAATAATGATCATTTTGCCCCCAAGGTATATTGTATCTTCACCAAGGAAATTCATAGGAAAAAAAAAAAAAAAAACGGAAAGGATAATCACTGGCTTGAACACCAAACAACCTTACTTCCTTAAATATGTAAGCCGTCCTTTACTTTTTACCCACGGGCAGTTTTCTGAAAAGAAATTGTAACCAGTACCTGCGGGAAATCCATGAAAAGGTATCAGGTCCCCTTCAGGGCCCCTGAGGATCGAGGAGCCATGCCTCAGAGGTTTATCTTAGAAATTGATCCAACCTGGCTACACACTGTTTTGTGTTCCAGGAACTCTGTGCGGCTTGCTGTGGCGACCAGGGGCTTATTGGAAAGACACGACAGTGTGGCTCACACCCTAAAAATTAAGATGCAAATGAACGTCACAAAAGCCTGGATAGAGCCTGGATTCAGCAGGTAACTATTCACGATAAACGAGATGGACCTTCTCCATCCTTGTTTCTGGAGGCTCGTGATCTTTTCTCTGCTTCTCTCTGACTCTCTGCCCTTTTCTTTCCCCTTATGCAGGTGGACATTCTCTGATCCCTGCACAAGTGCACCAACCTGGCCACCTCAACCCTGGCTTTGTCACACTTTTCCTCGAAACCATCCAGTAGACTGAGGTTCAGATTCCCAGGAAAAGGCTTCTAATTGCCTCAGCTCTGGTCTTGGGGCTCACTTTGACCTTGTCACCTAGATAACAGGCTAGCATCTGTAGACCCACCACCTACTCAGCAAAACATGAGGCCGCAGACTCTCTGAAGACAGCCAGGAAGGGGGCAAGTGGGATAATTAAAAATAGTGTGGTACCATGTACAACACCAGGTCCCCAACGTCTCTAACTGTGCAGGGCCATAACGGGACCCTTGATTAACACAAAATGCTGTTCAAGACCAGATAAGCTTCAAACCAGTCCAGGGCGTTTCAGTTTTTCAAAGCCCCAACAAGAAATTCTGATAACATTGCTTAATCTCCAGCATGGTGGCCAGCTGGTCACCAGAGGGTGGTATCATGGACACAAGGGAAGGAGCTAATCAGAGATTTTGAGAAACGTGTGCTTATTTTGTGTTTGTTCTTAATGAAGACGAGAAAAGATTTACTGGGCTGATGCTTCGTATGCTTCTCTTACACGCAGGAGATTTAAACAACTTGATGAGTATGGACGTACCTACTTGTTTCAGATTTTAAGATAAGATGACAAGTTGTATTGTTCTCCTATTGTGTCCCTTCACAACGCATGTTGGAGCAAAGATGTTCACTTCACATCTAATAACGAGGTAGAGTCCATTTAAAAAGAAACCATGGCCCACTTCATTACTCTTTGAAACCCCAAGAAGCCTGGAATCCCAATAAGTGGTTGCAAACATGTTGACTGCGAACCTGCTGCGTACAACAAAGAATCGGGCTAAGATGCTGGGGAGACGAGACGCGAGTAGAGAAATCAGCTGTTCTTTCAAGAGCTCTGGATCTAAAAGTAGCAACGTACATAACTAACTCTTAATACATACAAGGCAGAGCTTCACGTGTGGTCGAGTTGAAAGATTGAACAGTGTGGACAAATTGAGAGAGCGGAAACAGTTCCGACTCGTTCCTGTAAAGGCTATTCACTCAGTATTCCAACAGCATCTTCTGGCTTTGACTCTGCAAGCAAAATACGATACTTGTATGCAGGCTGTCAATGGCCTGTTCGGCTACAAGGACACTTGTGGTATACCAGTAGCCCTCTTACACAGTCCTGGGCGGTGAAGTGCAAAGTGGGGAAGTTCATGGTCAAGGTATGGTGCAGAGCTGACATGTCTCCTACCTCTGAAATGTATTGCAACCCCAGGGTTTTCTTTGGTTACACATACCCCCCTTTGATCCAGGGAAGCATCAACATTAGGGTACAATCGATATAATGAGAAACAGATTGTGTCGTTCATCCCAGTAAAACTGACACACTAGAGAAAAATATCCATGTGGATTTCTTAACAAAATGCATCTGAGGGTATATATATATATGTATATATATATACACACACACACATATATATATATATACATACATATATATATACAGGAATATATATATATATACACAAATATATATATATATATATACACACAGGAATATATATATATATATACTACAGGAATATATATATATATATATATA
>NW_026057587.1:889064-1002702 GCF_023721935.1 Panthera uncia | reverse complement strand
GGGGCACCTGGGTGGCTCAGTCAGGTGAATGTCTGACTTCAGATCAGGTCATGATCTCATGGTTCATGGGCTCGAGCCCTGCATCAGGCTCTCTGCTGTCAGCACAGAGCCCACTTCGGATCCTCTGTCCCCTTTTCTCTGCGCCTCCCCCCATCATGTTCTCTCCCTCAAAATAAATAAACATTAAAAAATTTTAAGATCGTATACAGGAATAAAAACAATGTAGTCATGTGGTCAGCACTAACACTGCTAATAATTAAACCCACTGGCAGGATTTTGAACACAGATTTAGTCTATACTAATCATATCTTTAAATACCAGTATTTATGCCAAAAACTAACGTTTCATTGTGCAGTGCTCAGTGACTATAAACACATCGCTGAAGCCTGTGCAAAAGGTCTTCCCCCCACCTATCCTAATGATTAGCAAACACGTACTTCCCTTTGGCTACTTGAAAGTGAGGGGCAAAACTGGTCTGGACACAAAGCCATAGACTGGCCTTAAGAACCAATCATGGTTTTGGACCGTGTACCAGAAATGACGCTTCCAATCACAAAATCTTTTTCAGGGAATGTCCACCCTCACAGCTCAATAGTTACACGTGTCAGGCTGGAGATGATTTACCTCTATCTGCTTTTGATTTTTTTTTCCGGACTGTTCCCAAATAGAGCTCCCAAGGTGTTATGTTTTTGTTGTTACATTGTACGGAGGTACCTCACTGTGACCGACTGGTTGATGAGGTTATTGAAATGGCGACAGTATCAATTGCCATGGCAACAAAAACATCAACCCGTGGTCTGATTTATCCGACGGGTGCTGAAATCTTTTACGGCTCTTGGAAGCTCAGACACAGTGCAAATTAAACATTTAGATGTGCGGAGAGATGGGAATCCAGATGGCCATCCACTCTGCCTGGTGTGGAATCACTGGGAGCGGTCAGTAAGGAATAGCCCTGGAGACCTCCTTTGAACCGCCAGGGAGTCAAAAAACCCGAGCGAGCGCACAGTGACTTTATGTGCATGGCGCGCCTCCGAGTCTGTCACAAACAGACTGCATTCTGAGAACTGATTGTACGAGAAAGAAAAGTCCCCACCAGAGAAAATGCTGTCCTCCTTCACTCGTGCGTTTCTTTGTCTCACCCACATCGGTGACATCTTTGTCTCCTGGTAATTAATATGAATCAAAGCAGAGTGAGAAGGCAGACACCAAACGAAGGGAATATCACTAGCACCACGGACAAAATATACGGCTAAAAATATGTGAGGGAAATATATGAGGCACCGGCAGAATATGCTTTATCTTGTCCTGGTTTGACAGGCACATAAATCATTTCTTGTTGCTTCCTTCATCCAAAACCAAGAGCTAAAAATATGATGTGGCACCTGTGTTCTTAAACAGTGTTTTATGAAGGCAGTGGCTTTAAGGGAACAGTGTATTTTTGGTTGAGCATACTGTGCTGTCCCTCGAGACAACAGAAAACTTGAGAGAGTCTAGATTTTGATGCCAACTGAAAAGGCTTTTCTAGAGAATGTCCTGAGTTCAATGTTCTCTGTAGGTGATCGTGGACAAGGTTATGGTATACATATAAATTATTCACACGAATCCCCTGTTCCCAGAATATACCCTGCGTCAGCCCTCCAAATCTTCTTGTCCTCCGAGAACCGGGAAAATGGAAATTCAAAATGTCAAACACTGTTGGTCCTAAAACACACAAATGCTCAAATCTTGTAGGAGGGGATTTTTTTTTTTTAAGTGATCTGATTCCTCTCAAAGGAGAAACCTCAGAGCGATAGTCTATGGGAAGGACTCGTGCACTCATCACATACGTTTTGCACTCCTGATACGGGTCGATGCTCTTCTAGATGTGGGATTCAGAAGTAAACAAACCCCAGTCTCTGCCTTCACAGTGCCTGCATTCTTGTTGAGAACGTCATAGCAGAGATAGGGGAATATTCTGGGTTATGAGAGATAGAGAGTCGAGGGCAATTCCAAGGATTTTAGCCCGAGCCAACGGCGTGAATGATGGCACCATTCAATGAGTTCGAGAAAACGGTAGGACACACAGCAGGGATGGAGATTAATTTTGGATTGTGTTCAATTTGAGAAATATTTTACACATTTCATGAGAGATGTTAAACGCAGGCTTGGGTATAAGGCTCTGGAGTTAGAGGGCCTCAGGCTGTCCACACACGTCTGAGAGGCACTCGTGTACGGATGGTGCTGGAAGCCGCAGGACTCAGTGCAGTCACCTCAGGAAGGAGTGGAGGAGGAGAGGTCCGGGACTGAGCCTTGAGACTCCCTAGCACCAGAAGTAAGGAATGGATTGAAGTTACTTTTAAAAAATGAGGAGAGACCCAAGGGCAACACGTGTTCCCAGAGTGGGATAGATCAGATGTGACTAATGGTAGGGGAGTTCGATGCATCGGTGACACACGGGTGAGTGTGGGCAGGGGCCAGCACAAGGGGGGGAGGAAGCCACAGGCATGGAAATGGCGTCTCATTTGGGCAAATAATCACACTTTCTGTGGACTATTGAGTCACCAAAAAGTGGCGAAATAGCAAGAACACGGAAGGAGGAAACAGGTAACGAGACCCGTCAGACTGACGTACAAGCTCCCCTCGCGTGCACCGCCGTTCCACTTGTGATCACATCTTTTAAAATATGGCCCATGTGGTGGAATTGCATTTTTGAAATATGAACCCACGTATTAAGCTTGTCTCGTGGCTCCTCCTTACATTTAGGAAGGAGCTAGAACATTCTATGTGCGTTGCTTCAGGGTAAGTGGGACATACACTTACAAAAGTGTTCTCCCGCCTTTTGCACTTAAAAAGTCTAAACTTGGGGCGCCTGGGTGGCTCAGTCGATTAAGCGTCCAACTTCGGCTCAAGTCATGATCTCGCGGTTCGTGGGTTCGAGCCCCGCGTGGGGCTCTGTGCTGACAGCTCAGGGCCTGGAGCCTGCTTCGGATTCCGTGTCTCCCTCTCTCTCTGCTCCTCCCCAGCTTGCTCTCTGTCTCTGTCTCAAAAATAAATAGACATTAAAAATTTTTAAATAAATAAAAAGTCTAAACTGTCCATGGGAGACGTAAAGAAGATAATGAAGGAAATTTGGAAGAATGCGTATTGGGTCAAAACAAACCCTTTACCCCTCCCTCCTTATGCCACCAAGAAAACAAAACAAAATGAAACCAAACCTCTGATCAGGGATTCTGGAACTTGGGGAAGCAGACACGCACATTAGCCATCTCTGAGGAGCATGGGACGTTACGGGTCACCAGACCTCAGGCAGGGCTGTGGGGTCCGCCTCGATCCCTCGCTCCAGGGAAGGACGAGATTCCAGAGTGGCCTGGCTGCTCGGTGTGTCTAGAAAGACAGACCACGGGAAATATTAAAGACTTCCACCATGGCCCAGAGACTCAGAGGAGCAGTGGATACATTATTCTCCAACTCGGGGCGTCTGAGTGGCTCCGCGGGTTGAGTGTCTGACTTCGGCTCAGGGCATGATCTCACAGTTCATGAGTTCAAGCCCCGCATTGGGCAGTATGCTTGCAGTGCAAAGCCTGCTTGGGATTCTCTCTCTGCCTCTCTCTCTGCCCCTCCCCCACTTGTGCTCGCTCTCTCTCTCTCAAAAATAAACAAATAAACTTCAAAAAATTATTCTCCAACAGACAGTAGGGGCAGTAAGCAGAGACAAACTCTCCCCCAGTGTACCCTCCTCCCCTTTTAAGAAATGCCCAACAACATCCTTTTAAAGTTTTTTTTAATATTTAATTTTTTGAGAGAGAGAGAGAGAGAGAGAGAGAGAGAGAGAGGATCCCAAGCAGGCTCTGTGCTGTCAGCACAGACCCCGATGCGAGTCTCGAACCCACGAACCATGAGATCATGACCTGAGCCATCAAGAGTCGGCCCCTTAACCGACTGAGCCCCGCAGGTGCCTGGCCAACAACATTCTACAAGAAGAAGGGAAAGGTAACTCTGTGTGGAGCTCTTCGGGCCAAGTATTGGCTCCCGTGGGACAGCATTTTCCTGCAGTTGACCTCCAGGTGGAAACAGACCTTCTGGAAAAATCAGCTTTTTTCTCTGTGCCATGATTGAGATCCATGACCTGATTGGAGAGAGAGGCAGTGGGATGAGGGGTTTCTGGGCAGGCTTTCTATGGAGGAGGAGGCCATGAGGCTTTTGAGGCAGGAATGGGTTTTCACTACATGGCGGCGTGGGGAGGGGAAGTTGCTGGAAAAGCCTGTGGCTGGGGCGTGGGCTTTTCTCGTAAACGTGTCCCTCCGGCTGAGGCCTGAGTTGGGGCGTTCTTGCCCAAGAGGGCAGAGCCGCTGGTCACTGGAGCTCTGGCCTCAGAACCCGGAAGGGCGGGCCACCTGCTCCCCACGTGAGTGGTGACGGCAGGCACACGGCCGACTCTGAGTCGGAAGACGGATCTCAACCCGTGAACCGCAGCCTCGGGAGCCTCTTCCTGAGTGAGGAGCGGGGCCCAGGCCACGGTTAGCGTCAGCAACACGGGCCTGTGGTGTGGCATCTGCAGGCCCTTTCCCTTCGCCTCCTCGTCCCCGGGGATCAACGTCGTCCCCTCTGTGGGACGCCAATATTGCAATTAAACGCCGACACCCGGGGAGGGGTCGAAGGAGCAAGATTTGTACCTAGAAGAAAAGCTTCCTGCCTAGAAATCCAGCTCCCACCTGCTGTGATTGGAGTAAAAAACAAACAAACAAACAAACAAAAAAAGGAAATGTTCAGTCTGGGAAAACCTGGAGCTTTCAACGCGTACACAGAGATGAGCATAAACGTGTAAATAGCCCCTGAGAGAGAATCGGAATCCACATTCAGGCGGCAGTCACACTGGGGGCAGAGATCCAGGGCGGGTCTGATCCGAGGAGGGCTCGGAAAGGACTCGGGCTTCCTTCGGCAACAACGGTCTAAGCACAGCTGGGGTGTTTGTTACCCGGGTCTCGAGAACCTCCTCATCTGAGTCCTGCTCTGCAGTCTCCTTGCAGAGCCTGGACAGACACACCCGATGCCCTTCCCGTCCCTTTCCTTATTGCTCCCAAGAGCCAGAGATGACTTCTGGGGTCCGGACCGAAGAAGCATATCGCGGAGGCTCCAGATACATCCATCATCTGGTCAGAATAAATAGCTCCCAGTCCTAGATGTTCATGAGTCACTTCACGGCCCAAAGTGCTCATGGAAATACATGAAATGAAATTGTCAGCGTGCTAATAAACTGTCCCCAAAAAGGCCAAAGAGCAACAAGGCTGGCAGGGACCCACCGTGTTCCCATATGCCACCAGTAAGAGTGAGCTGGCCTGCCTGCTTCCTGGAGGGATGCACTGTTCTAGAAGCTTCATGGCCCCTGGTCTCGTCACGGAACCAGGATTGGTTCCGTGTCTTTATGCATGTGGTGGCCACTGCACGGCCAAGGACAAAGCCAGATCCCCTTCAGTCTAAAGAAGGCCATTGCCCCTGTTTTGGGTCTGATCTGGTACCACTGGCCATCGGTCTGATGCTAGGCAAACTCCTTAACCTCCTGACACCTCAGTTACTTGTCGACAAAGTTACTTATCGATACACTTATCATGGCAGGACCCCCCCCACCCCTGCACACAGGGGTGCTGTGAGTACGAGAGACGGTTTAGTGCGAGTGTCACCCAGAGTCAGGAAATGACAAATGTTCAGTTGAACGTAGGCGTTCATTTGACCGTGATTCTGGCCGTTACAGAACAGCATCGGGTGGCACAAAACACAGGGGATCTGGAGTCAGACTTCTTTTTTTATTTATTTATTTATTTATTTTTGAGAGAGAGAGACAGAGTGTCAGCAGGGGAGGGGCACAGAAAGAGGGAGACACAGCATCCAAAGCAGGCTCCAGACTCCGAGCTGTCACCACAGAGCCTGACGCGGGGCTCGAACCCACGAACCGTGAGGTCATGACCCGAGCTGGAGTCGGATGCTTAACAGACTGAACCACCGGGGTGCCCCTGTAGTTCGACTTCTCAAGCCCAAATCTTGGGTCTACTCGCAGACCGAGTGAGCTCAGGCACGTTCCTTCACCACCATGTGTCTCACTCAGCAAATCTGTACCCCAACAATCCCACTCCTGGGTATTTATCCTACGGAAAAGAAAACTTGTGTTCACGCAGAAACCCGCACCCAAATGTTCATAGAGGCTTTCGTTGTGATAACTACAAGCCAGAAACGATCCGAATGTCCTTCAGAGGGTGAAAGGCAATACCTTTCAGCGATAAAAAGGGATGACCCACGGATACACAAAATAACCCGGATGGGGCGTAAGAGCGTTGTGTGAGGGGAGGAGAATAGAGCTCATCCAGGAAGGTTACTTGCTGTGTGGCTCAAATGACCACATTACTGGAGCACAGGACTCGGGATTGGAAAGGGGATTCCACACAGAGCTGACACAAGGGAATCTCCGTGGGTGATGGAATATTTCTGTTTCTTGATTGTGACAGTGGCCGTACAATCTTTGCCTGTGACAAAGTTTCCCAGAAGTACTTGCAAAGAAAAAGGTGCACGTAGATCCGGGTGAAGCCCAAGTAAGGTCTGTAGGGAAGTCAATAGTTAAGGGCAGCAATGCTCATTTCTTGGTTCTAATAATTGCACTGTGGTTACGTAAGGTGTTATCACCAGGCGGAGGGTATGCAGGAACTCTCGGCACTTTGTTTGCAATTTTTATGTGAGTCTAAATTTACTTCAAAAAGTTGTTTTTAAAATAGCGCCCATGTAGAACTGAACAATTCAGTAAACAGATGGTGGATGGTGGGAACCAGATTTCTGAGTCCTGGCACGGCAGGAGGAGAAGGCCAGCGTCATCCATGGGATAATGAATCAGAATTGGACACGGTATGAACTGATGTTTACCTTTATGTAGAAACAGACGGCTACGTGTAGACGCATGTATCAACACACATGTTTATCGCGGGTTAGTATGCATACGTGTGTCTCCTTCCCCTGCCAGTTCAAAGAGCTGAAAGGAATAACACCCTGTAGCAATACACAACCCAAACATCTAGGCCGCAGGGGGGTTTTTTTCTTAACGTTTATTTATTTAAAAAAATTTTTTTTAATTTTTTTTTTTTTTTTTGAGAGAGAGAGACAGAGCATGAGTGGGGGAGGGGAGGGGCAAAGGGAGACACACAATCCGAAGCAGGTTCCGGGCTCTGACCTGTCAGCTCAGAGCCCTATGGGTGGGGGGGAGGGGGCTCAAACTCAGGAACTTCGAGATCATGACCTGAGCTGAAGTTAGATACTTAACTGACTGAGCTGCCCAGGCGCCCCTAGATCTTGGTTTTTAATATCATTTTTCAGTGAAAAGAACCAGGGATCTTTGGAGAAAAGCTGATTCTAGGACTGGGACCTGAGACATACAAGATGATAATGGAGCATGTTGCAGTGCAAGAGAGAAAGAAAGAAAGGGAGGGAGGGAGGAAGAAAGAGAGAGAGAGAGAGGGAGAGGGAGAAAGAAAGAAAGAAAGAAAGGGAGGGAGGAAGAAAGAGAGAGAGGAAGAAAGAAAGAAAGAAAGAAAGAAAGAGGGAGGGAGGAAGAAAGAGAGAGAGAGGGAGGGAGGGAGGAAGAAAGAAAGAAAGAAAGAAAGAAAGGGAGGGAGGAAGAAAGAGAGAGAGAGGGAGAAAGAAAGAATGAAAGAAAAGGAGGGAAGGAAGAAAGAAAGAAAGAAAGAAAGAAAGAAAGAAAGAAAAGGAGGGAAGGAAGGAAGGAAGGAAGAAAGAAAGAATGAAAGAAAGAAAGGGAGGGAGGAAGAAAGAGAGAGAGAGGGAGAAAGAAAGAATGAAAGAAAAGGAGGGAAGGAAGAAAGAAAGAAAGAAAAAAAGAAAAAAAAAAAAAAAAAAGAAAGAAAGAAAAGGAGGGAAGGAAGGAAGGAAGAAGGAAGAAAGAAAGAAAGAAAGAAAGAAAGAAAGAAAGAAAGAAAAGGAGGGAGGGAAGGAAGGAAGGAAGGAAGAAGGGAGGGAGGGAGGGAGGGAGGGGGAAGGGAGGAAGGAAGGGGAAAACTTATGTCGCAGGAGTCCGTTGTAAGAGCTCCCGATGACCCGTGTCTTGAAAGAATGTTGCTCCCTATACTTTTTATCCATTTTGTTCTCGTGGGTGTTGCTTCAGGCGGGAAGGCACATCCAGCGAATATAGTGTAACCTTGTAGCCGCCGGCTGGGTGGCACTCGATCAGATGCATCCACCCCGCGTTGTCCCCGGTTTGCGTTCTTCATGAACCTGCTGTGACCACCCGTGTGTGCATTTTCTGTTGGCACATGCCCTCATTCGTCGCGGGGGCCTGCCCAGGGGCAGAGCCGCAGGGCTCTCCGGGAAGCGTGGCCTGGCCCGCCCGGGTATCACCAAGCGTCCTTCTGCCCCCAGAGTGGTTGCGTCTCAACTCACTGCTGCCCTCCGTTCACCCAGAGTGTTGATCACGGGACGGTTTTTCTTCCCTCCGACTTTAAGCCGCGGTGATCATTGCTCTCGGTAAAACATCTTACAGCACAGCGATTACTCTCTACCGACCGCAGAGAGCTGCCCCGGGCGCCGTCTGTCCCGCGTGGATCAGAGGAAAGAGACCTGCCCGTCCGTTCCTCACGGCCCCCTGTCGCCCGAAACCCCGGCCGTTCCGCCCGGGCCACCGATCCCTCCCTCGTCGCTTCATAGTGAGTCTCTCGCAAGGTCCGCACCTCGAAGACATCCATCCTCCCGCCCTCCGCTTTGCTACGGGAAGTGAAATCCCGTGAAGGAAACATGCACGAAGGAAAAGAAAAAGACATCTACAGAGGCAGTGCTTGGGTTCGTGTCTCCCCAGCTTGCCCCCTTGCTGCAAATCTGTGCCAGACCTCTAGCAGCCCTCCCCCGGGGGTGCGGTGGGGGGCACGTTTAGGTGGTCAGGGCGCTCAGGGCTCCCTGGGAATCTGCATTTTCGGCACGCTGGCGGGCACCATCACACGTCGCGGAACGAGGGGTGCATTTATGGACGCGCCAGGTGCACCGCTGGCTGAGAGCCGGGGACCTTACTTGGTTGTAACTAAAGCAGTCAAATTAAGGACACGCTGTGTGTTTCCGTCTCAGGGCTCTGTGTCAGCACTTCCACAGAAGCACGGGGATGCTCCTAGGGGTGACACAAACGCAAAAGGGAAGTCAAAACGTCCCTCACCCTCATCTTGGTTTCCAAGGCTCCAGGGAGGAAATTGACGCTCTGGTGCTCCCCAGACTGAAGGACACAGGGACCGTCCGTCCTTTGAGCTGAGCAGAGAGAACGTTGGGGCGTGTTTGCTTGGGTTTTGCCGCTGAATCGAAGCCGTGCCCGTGACCGAGGGGCTGGCTCTGGGGCAGAAGACATGATATCACTGTCTCCTGCACGGGGCTCAGAGGCGGCAAATTTCATAGCTGCCCCAGGCAGGCCCGGGGCAGCGATGAAATTACAGGCAGAGTTCAGGGTGCTTCTCAGGACACAGAATAACGTGGAGGTCCCCGGAAGACAAAACTGTGAACCGGTCTGAACAGTAGCCGCTGGGCTCCCCTGGGTCCTACTCTAAATAATGCTAATGATTTTTAACTAGGTATTAGATCTCTCTCTCTCCCTCTCTCTTCCTTATCCCTCTAAAAATTTTTGCCAGCTAAATGGTAGAGTATTTGTCATTACGCTGAACATGAGCGAGCCCAAGGGTCACATACACGTCGGATCTTTTTTTGAGGGGCCGATGTCACATGGACAGACGGGACATCGTCCTCTGTCAACACTGTGATGTTCCTGAAGAAGGGAGGGGGAGAGGCGGGCTTTCTCGCACAGAAGAGCTCCCCACGACTGGCACTCTTCCTGTCTTCTGGTTCCACGCACAGTGACGCTGCGTGACCTCCATGGCGGAGAGTGAGCATCTCGCATCTGGGTACGGCTGTGCTGAGCTGCCGGGGAAGGCAGCAGAATTCTCAGAGCCCAGGACAGCCACCCAGCGGCGACAGTGCTGGAGGACCGAGCGTCTTCTGAGAAGGGGTCTGGCGGAGGGGGACAGGGACTCGGCCGCTGCAAGATCCGCCTTCCAGGACGGTGTCCCTTCTCATGGCAGGACGTCCATTCTCACTGAAAAGCCGCGTCGCTGCCAACTTGCCGTCGCTGTTGTTGGCCAGCGGGTCGGTGGTGGCCAGGCTCACTATCTGCATGGGCCCTTCTCAGACAGGCCGTCCCCACGTTTTAATGGGGGTAAGTCTGTAAAGGCAGTGAATTTTCTTCAGGCTCACTTCGGAGTCGGGAATGTTCTCAGGAATCCCCTGAAGACCAGCGGCAAAGCCGGCTGCCCCTGGCGGTGGTAACTCACTTCCCTGGGGAGTAAAGCCCTCGGCTTCTTTGTCTCCACGGGACCCCGTGGTGGCCGCAAAGCAGGGACAATTGACAGTTGATGACGACCCTACCTCCCAATACAGCTGTCACGAGTAGAGCATTAGGGTCTCATCCCAGGGATATTGGATATTTACATTTAGCGAAGCTGGTCCTGAGTATTTTACCCAATACTCATGTTATCACATTGAATGAATATATACGATCTAAATAAAGTCACGGCTACCTAAGGCGGGTGGACTTTGGATTAAACCTGAAATGTTAGCAGTTGACCATCTGATTACAGAGCCATTCCACCATCTTGAAAATGGCACCATTCAGCAAGAGGAGACACAGGATAAAGAATGGATTATGACAGGGGCGCCTGGGGGGCTCCGTAGTGGGTTAAGCGTCCAACTTCCGCTCAGGTCACGATCTCAGTTTGTGAGTTCGAGCCCCACGTTGCGCTCTGTGCCGACAGCTCGGAGCCTGGAGCCTGCTTCGGATCCTGTGTCTGCCCCTCCCCTGGTTTGTGCTCTCTCTCTCTCTCTCTCTCTCTCTCTCTCTCTCAAAAATAAATACACGTTTTAAAAAAGAATAAATTATAACAGAAAACGTTGCGCTTATTTCAATGACTCTCAGGGCAGAACAGGCGGAAATTTTTTCATTCCGGGGGGATCACTGGATTGTGGGAATTCTCTCCAATTTGGCCAAAGTTAGAAGGTTGACGAAGCCTATGAACACTTGGTGGAAGAAGGGAGCTGAACTTCTTCTGATCACTCGAAGATGCTAATTTGTCTCCTGTTTAATTGGTCACTTCATCAGAATTAAGCGACCAAGGTGGTGTCCAAAGACAAAGTGACATGTTTTCGGCGTCCCCTTTTCCTACCGAGGCAAGAGTCACTCCAGGCTTGTGTGACCTACAGCATCAGACAGGGGGCCCCTACCTCCTTCGTCCTGGTCCCCTCCGGGCCGCAGCTGAATAAGCTTCTCTGATCCCACATGAACAGAGAGGACAAGGTGTGAAGAGGGAGCCCACACATTTATTTCCAACCAGTGCCTTCCTATCTTTCCCTTAGTTAAATAATTAGTTCCTTGAACTCGACCAAGACCAGCCCTGGATTATCTAAGGAGTGGCCCCCGGCCCCAGGCTGGGGGCGGTTTTATCACTGCGATTCAGATGCCAGGCCCTGGTTCCTGCAAGGACGGGAGGTCTGAGTACCCAGACCAAGAAGAGGGTTTGCCCCCCCCTGCTCTCTGCTCTCTTTGTCTTTTAAACCGTGTGCTCAAGTTTCCCCCCTCAACCACCTACCCCCACCCCTGACGTCTTCTTCCATCTATAAACCTGGGGACAAATAAAAATTTTGCATTTCATTTTAACGTCGCTGCGGTAAAGTGTTCTCGTAGCGTTGCAAACGGTGGGCAGAGAATAAAAATGGTATTTCCGAGCCAGGCTAGAGTGTTGCCCCAAAGAGAAGAAATTGTTTCTTAAATTGCTTCCATATTTTATTTGTTTTCACAATAGAGCAAAACTCGACACAGAGAACGATTTACCCGGCCCTTGGACATCCTGTCCCTTCCCTCTAAAATGTGTGTTCCCCCGGGTTTCAATTTGGATCACACGATGGCCCGAAATTACTTTCCAATTTCACCTTCCAGTGGCGCGTGTGACGAGCGTCTGATGCTTCAAGCCACTTCCCTTCTCTGGGGGCCACCTGGTCTCTTCAGGGGACATGGCCCTTCCCTGGACGCCATCCGTCCGGCTCCGTGGGCCAGCACCGCCCCAGAGCGCAGGGAGGCACCAGCTCCAGACGCCCACGAGGCTGGGTGCACGGACCACGGTGGCCACTTCAGGGACAAGCCTCCAGGTCGCTGGGTCCCACGTGGGACTGGCACTGGGATTCTGGAGGAGATGCCATCTCCTCACCCCAGTTTCTTAGCTCCCGGGATGGATGTCCTTCCTGCCGGTGGCCTGCTTGTCCCCATGTGGGGACGGCCTGTCTGAGAAGGGCCCATGCAGAAGAGCGGGAAGATAGGAGGCAGGTGCTGCAGGGGCCCAGCTGGGTCCTGGCCCCCCAGACTCCTTCTGCTCTCTGCTGGACAGCAGCCCCCACGGGAGCCCACACGAGCTCCCCCAGCCTGGTGAAATCTCCGCCGTTCTTCCCCCCAAACACATGCCCTTCTGTGGCTCCCGTGGCTGCACCAGGGGACCCCTCCCCGGACACGTCAGGGGGCTCCTCGGCCACCGGGCACTGAGTCACAGGGGCCGGGGGCTGGCGGAGTGTGGTCTACACCTGCAGCCTCCTACACGCGGTGTGCGCACAGCTCCGAGGCCGCCACGTGACTTCCTTTATCGCCACTGCCGTCCCCAGGGCCCGTGCCGCAAAATATCCCCCTCCCCCTTTCCCCGGGCTCCCTGCAAGCGATCGCCTCCCTGACCTTCATCGCCAGGCGGGACGGGGGCCGCTCGCCGTGGGCAGGGCTGCTAGGGGATGGGCGACGGGCGTGTGGGGTGCCCCGGTTACCCCAGGGGGATAAAAAGGATGTGAAAGCCCCATCTTTTGTCCTTTCTGACCTCACCATTCTGTGATGTTAAGAGTCTTCCGGTGGCCGTCCCCAGTCTTTGAAGGCGGTCACGGCCGACAGACCATGGGGCTACAGGCATCCTTGGCAAAACGCTTCCCATTACGACTGGCCGTGAGGACTGCTCTTCTGCTCTGGTCCCCAAACACTCACCTCAAGAGAGAGAGAGAAGGGACCAGCAGACAGCCCAACAGGCCCTCGGAGGAAGGTACCCAAGCCTGGCCCACCAGGACTCTCAAGGGACCTCAGCTAGAGGCCCAGCCTCGGTCCTGTGTCACATGACTCTCATGTCCTGGCTGTGCAACCTTGGGCAAGTTACTCGACCTCTCTGTCCTCCTCTCTAATCCGCAAATGGAAATGACAATAACACCCATCCATTGGGTGGTGGTGACGAATTAATGAGTTATTTATATTGTTTCTGCCTGTCATCTTTACCCAGTTGCTTAGAAATGGTTTTAGGCGGAGTCCCTGGGTGGCTCAGTCATGATGTCACGGTTCATGAGTTCGAGCCCCGCGTCGGGCTGTGCTGACAGCTCGGAGCCCGGAGACTGCTTCAGAGTCTGAGTCTCCCTCTCTCTCTGCCCCTCCCCTGCTCCCTCTTTCTCACTCTCAAAAATAAATAAACATTTAAAAAGACTTGGAAATGGTTTTAGGCTTTACATTTAGATCTGTGATTCATTTTACGGTTTTATATGGGGTAAGGTAAGGGCTGAGGGACATCATGCACGGCCAATGGTTCCAGAACAATGTGTGGAAAGGCCATCCTTTATACTCAATTTTGCTCTATTGACCGGCCTGCACATTCTTCTGCAGATACCGCTGTCTCAATAATTACAGCCTCATAATAAATAGTATAATCAGATAGTGTGGGTGCTCTGACTTTGTTCTTTAAAGAAAAATTTGGGGGGGCTCTCCAAATTTTTGGTTTTGCCTTTTATTTTATTTATTTTTTTTAATTTTTTTTTAACGTTTATTTATTTTTGAGACAGAGAGAGACAGAGGATGAACGGGGGAGGGGCAGAGAGAGAGGGAGACACAGAATCTGAAACAGGCTCCAGGTTCTGAGCCATCAGCCCAGAGCCCGACGCGGGGCTCGAACCCACGGACCGCGAGATCGTGACCTGAGCTGAAGTCGGACGCTTAACCGACTGAGCCACCCAGGCGCCCCTGGTTTTGCCTTTTAAAATACATTTTAGACCCGTTTTATCAACCTCTGAGGAAAATGCTGCTGATGTATGAGTTGTGTCGCACGGAACCCAGGGACCATGTCGGGGAGAATGGACGGCCATGTGGAATGTGGAAATAGGCCTCCGTTTTTTTAGGGTTTCATCTCTTCTGTTGATCAGTGCTTCGAGCTCTCAGCTTGCAGAAACGGCTGCTGTTTCCCAGATTTACACCTAGGGATCTCGTGAGTCTGTGCTGTTGTAAAGGGTATCGTACAATTTCAGTTCCCAACGGCCATTGCCGGAATGAGGAAGCACGCTTAGTCTTTGCATAATGATCTTACACGCGATGACCACATTAAACTCACTGGGACGTTCAGCAGCTTTCTGCAGATTCTTTGGCATTTTCTATGACATCAGTCCTGCTGCTCGTTCTCACGAGGATGTACGCAGGCTCGGCCTTTCAGGCTAATTAATCTAATGTATCTCATTAATATTTTTACAAGCCACCAAAACCATGCTCACAAGGATATTTATCGCAGCATCGTTTGCAGAAAAACATCGTCAGAACAAGTGTTTGCTCAAGGCAACATTAGCCATTCGGTAGACACGATGAATATTCATTTGTATAGTAACCATGACCTCTTTCTTTCAGTGAACGGGTATTTATTGAGGACCTACTAGGAGCCGGGAGTCTGGAATCAAGGCCACTGCCATTTATCCTGTTATCAGTTTCCATCTGATTCTCTCTGTTTTAGAGCTCGTCCCGTAAAGGGAGGGAGATGACCACAAGCAGTTAGCAAAGAAACAGACACACTAACCCGAGGAAGAGACGGGCGGTGGCAAAGACCGTAGAGTGACCTAGCAGAGCGTGACTGTGGAGGGCCAACCCCATTTGTACCCTTATCATCTTGCAGGCCCCTCGTGGCGGGGCAGGTGTCCGTATCTTATTACCATTTACGGAAGGTAACAAATATCGTGTAATATTTGATTATTTGTTTTCTTAAAACTCATATCACTTTTTCACTTTTTAAGTTTATTTATTTATTTCTGAGAGAGACAAAGCAGGGGACGGGCAGACAGAGAGGGAGAGAGAGAATCCTCAGCAGGCTTTGCGCCCTCAGCACAGAGCCTGACTTGGGGCTCAGACTCAGGAACCGCGAGATCATGACACGAGCCAACAATCGAGAGTCAGACGCTTAACCGACCAAGCCACCCAGGCGCCCCAAGTCATGTAACATTTTAAAGGCTTACATACTGGGGCACCTGTGTGGCTCGGCCGGCAGAGTGGGCGACTCTTGATCTTGGGGTCGCGAGTTTGAGCCCCACATTGGGTGTACTGATCACTTAAAATAAGTAAATAAAATCTAAAAAACAAAATCAAACAAATGCCTACAAATTAATGTTTTCTCAAACACACACTCCCAAATAGAATGATCTATTGAGATGAAGTCAAGTGATCGCGCGTGAGGCCTTACCCGTGCTTCAGACCTGGACACATGTCCCCTCTCTGCCTTCCTTCTCTCCCAGCCCCGGGATAAGCACCAGACAGTTGAGCAGCCTAGCCGTGACTCAAATTGGGTCACTTTCTGCCAAAGAGATATAATTTCAGAATCGCTGATTGAAACCAGAATCTAAAGGAGAGTTAAGTCATTACTAAAAGAAAACCGTAACATCTTTACTCAGAACGTGAAGGTCATAGAGCAAGCTCTTTCCTTGAACCTCTGTCCGTGATTGATTCACAGACGAGGCCGTAGGAGCCTGGGCCTCTTCCCGTTACAACCTGCAGAGGCAGGAAGGGAATAAATGTGATCATTTATCCTGTTATCAATTTCCATTACACCATCGCCCTATTATTCAGCTTGGCACGCCGGCTTCAGGAGCACCCCTGCCATCAATTAACAGTGAATTATTTATATCAGCAGCTGCTGCAAAGAGTTTCCCAGATGCTGTTTCGTAGGAGACATGGAGGACGTTTCAGATTTTGCCCCAGGCCCGTGTACCGAACCAAATTCGATATCCAAATGGAGGGGATTTTTTTTCCTTTCTCCACATACAAATGTATGCTCACACATGGCATCCCCCTACTGGCAACCAGCTTCTGCCTGGCGTGTAAACTCAAGTGGAACCATCGGGATACGTGGAGGTGTGGAGATCTATGGTGAGGGATACGCTCACACAGTCATGGAGACAGGGAAGTCCCACCATCAGCCGTCTCCGAGCCGGAGAACCAGGTTCAAATTCGGTCCAAATCCGAAGACCTGAGAGCCAGAAGACCCGCGTCCGAGGACAGGAGACGATGGACGTCCCAGCTCAGACAGAGAGAAAATTGGCCCTTTCTCTGCCTTTTGATTCTATGCTGGCCCTCGAAGGACTGGACGGTGCCCCCCACCCCGGTGAGGGTGATCCACGCTCAGTCTACTGGCTCAAACACTCGTCACTTCCAGAAACACCCAAAGAGACACCCGAAAATCTGCGTCTCCAGCAAGTTCCCAGGCGATGCTGATGCTGCTGGTCTAGGAAGCAAACTTTGAGAACCACTGCTCAAAACGAATTCTCGGTGCATAGTAGGTGCTTAATAAATATTTGTTAAATTAGTAAAGGCGTGAACGCTGTGAGTTATCTCCTGCTTCCTGGCAAAGCCCCGGGGCACACCCAACGGCGTGCCCTCAGCCCAGCACATCTTTTCCACGGATCTCAGTTCAGATCGCACAGGCCTTGGGGAGCCCAGACTCTGTTCCCAGGGCCCGAGTGAACCCTTCCCCTGCAAAGGCACTTTTAATCTCAGCCATTGCAAATCATTCGACTGCAAACGGTTAGAGCTGAGTTTAGTCTTTTTAATGCCGTCATCAAGGTTCCCCTCAAGGAGGACTTTCTTTTTTATGTTCCAAGAGGAATATCATCACCCCGCTCATAATAATGAAAAACAAGAAACATTCTAAACACCCAACAATAGAGTAATAGTTAAGTAAATGATGGTGTAGCCATATGTTGGAGTATCATTCAGCCATAAAAATTATGTTTACACAGATTGTTTTAATAGCTGCCGTAAAATGGTTTTTATATAATACTATAAAGAATAACGCTGGAATAATAGTCTCCTTGAAAGCTTGCTTCGGCTGGGGTAGGTGCAGACAACTTTGCTCTGTAGGCTCACACACAGAAGCCATTGCACCTGCTAACGCGTGTGTTTTACAGCTCGGTTTTGTAATGGGAGGGGGCAGCTTGGTGAGACGCAGTGTCGACAGGAGAGAGACAGAGCAACGGGTTTTCGTTTCCGGACTTGAAAGAGAAGGGACCGATTTTATAATAATACAGAAATAATAGTTAACACTCAGCGGTAACCATGTGCTGAACACAGCACGGCTCTAAGATCTATGCGTGTATTAATTACATTTCATTTATTCGGGGATCCAATTATTTCAAGAAAGCAAATGGGACAGTTTTTACGAAACATTCCGTGTAGCTGGGGGAGCACGCGAGGCTTCTAGTCGTCAACGTGGTCACGCGAATGTGCTCGGTAAAGGCAAAGATCCCTCCCCTGTGAGGGTTATATGCTGGTAGGAAAAAAAAAAAAGATAAATAATAAGTAAGCACATTATAAGGGATACTGGAAAGTGGCAAGTGCTATAAAAAAAATAGGAAGTAAGGCTGGGCAAAGAGAGCTTAGAGCATGTAGGTGATTTTAAATAACAGGAAAGATCTAACAGAACACGGTGGTCCCCACAAAAAAATTACAGTTGTTATCTCTGGGAGGTAGGATTATGGGCAATTCTATTTTATTTCGGACTGGCTTTATAAATAATCCACAGCATGCTATACTGAGAACTTACTCTCTGAGAATAACGTTTTCCAGTGAAACCACAAGACAAAATAGAAATAGAAATGGTTAGTGTGATCTGGGCACAGATCATGGATCTGCTACTTACTGCTGAACCACTGTCAGCAGCAAACATTTTCTCCTCTGGAACAAGGGGAGCTATTTAAAGATGAAATGACGTAACGTGTGTATCCGTGAGAAATACGTTTGGTTACAGGTAATACAACCTGACCGCTGTAGTCTCAATAATAAACAGGTTGTATTTTCATCTAGACATCTATTTGCATCAGAGGCATCTAGCAAGGTGTCTAGGAGCAGATGACTCTGGCATTGGCTCAAGGGCCCAATGATGTCTGGGCCAGGAGTTTTTATGTTGAGGCCCTGGCCTCATGTTCACAATGTGGCTGCTGCAGCCCTAGCCGTCACAGCTGTGTCCGAGACAAGAAGAAGGAGGAAGCCAGAACAGGAAGCGATCACCGGCAAACCAAACGCTTTTACAAAACTTTTACCAAAGAGTTCTGCTTCTGCCTCGTTGGCTAAAATTCGGCCGCTGCAACTGAAAGGTGACCACAGGGAAGGGAGTTAGATAACGGATTGCATTACCCAATGACCACTTTTTCCAATCTGAGGACAAAGGCACTGCACCTGCCCCCCAGGTGGCAATCAGCTATTTCTTGGGTTACCTTTGCTTTTAAGAAAGACGGTTTTGGGGTGCTGTCTCCTTTAGGTGTCCCCAAGGTGGCCTGTTACCAACACGATTCCCCAGTCATCAACGCACGGCGATGGCTAGGTTTTGCTCCACAGGCTTGCCCTCCGGTTCTCCGGAGCTGGCACCCCTTCCCAGCCACGCCCAGCCGCCCTGCTAAGCCGGGAATCGAAGGACAGATACATTTGGGATTAACTTCCTCAAAGCCAAATGGTTAGTGAGGGTGACGCAGGGCCACCCCTCGGCCCGGAGGTGGAAGGACGTCACATGTGGGGCCATTCTTCCCCCTCCCCTCACCCGGATGCAAGGAGACTCCGCCGAGAAAGCCCCACGACCTCTGTCACCCAGACCCGTAAACAGCAGCGAGGACAGACCCCACAGCAGCCTGCAGACTCACCGCCAGCTGGTACCCCGTCCTTGGAGCCAGCCGGGTCCACACCAGCATCTCTCCTGCCTGGACCGTTACGAGGGCCCCTCACTGCCTCCCTGCCCCCTCTCGTGTCTCTGCCAGAGCATCTCTCTCGCACAGCAAATCAGCCGTGCCGCTCTCCCACCTCGAGGCCCCCGACCACGTCCCTCTTTATTAAATGAAGACGCCAGCATCGTGATGTCAGGCGCCCTGCAGGACGGTCTGATATCTGCACGTGTTGTGAAATGTCCGCCTCGACGACCTCAGCCAACATCCGTCAGCCAACACGCTTACGGAAACGCCTCCTTGGCACGAGGACTTGTAGGATCTACGCCCTGGGCAACTTTCAAACACACGAGACAGTGTTGTTCCCTGCAGGGACCATGCTGCACTCGGTTCCCCGGAGGACTTTGTCTCATGACTGGCAGCCTGTACCTTGACCCATTCTTGGTATACTTCTCTCTATGTACGCTGGGTTCTAAGTGCAGGGGGAGAATTAGCCGGGGGTGAAGAGTGCAGAAGGGTCACTGTCCCCACCGTCCACGCTGATCCAAACCTCTGCTCACCACACCTTCCAGCACAATACTGTCACATGTCACCCTGTGCCCTGAGCATAAGCAGCCTGCCGCCCAAGTCAAGAAATGATCAAAACAAAACAAAAAACATTTCCATGTGTAGAATGTGTATATAAAGAATCCCCAGAGTGGCCCTGAGGCCCTGGGTGCCCCCTCCCCCGCCACCCAGCTTCCCTCGCCCTTCAGCGGTGCCCCACCCCCCTTCCTCCCTGTGCACAGTCACTGAGGCTGTTTATCGGATGCAAAGCCACTTCCCACCTCCAAGAAAGGGGATCTCGTGTTCAGACGCCCCCGGGTGATGAGGTCTGAGACCCCGGGGGGGCACACGGACTTGCTGGGTGTCGCTGATAGACTCGGAGGAGAAAGCCGAATCCGGGGGGACGTTGGTTAAGCCTCCGACTTCGGCTCAGCTCATGATCCCGCACTACATGGGTTCAAGCCCCATGTTGGGCTCAGTGCTGACGGCTCGGAGCCTGGCGCCTGCTTCGGATTCTGTGTCTCCCTCTCTCTCTGCCCCTCCCCTGCTCGTGTTCTGTCTCTGTCTCCGTTTCTCAAAAATAAATAAACATTAAAAAATTCTTGTTGCGAATTTTTGTATCCATATTCATCAGGGATATTGGCCTGTCGTTCTCTTTTGTTGCTGGGTCTCTGTCTGGTTTGGGAATCAAGGTAATGCTGGCTTCATAGAATGAGTCTGGACGTTTTCCTTCCCTTTCTATTTTTTGCAACAGTTTGAGAGGGATAGGTATTATCTCTGCTTTAAATGTCTGATAGGGGGCGCCTGGGTGGCGCAGTCGGTTAAGCGTCCGACTTCAGCCAGGTCATGATCTCGCGGTCCGTGAGTTCGAGCCCCGCGTCGGGCTCTGGGCTGATGGCTCGGAGCCTGGAGCCTGTTTCCGATTCTGTGTCTCCCTCTCTCTCTGCCCCTCCCCAGTTCATGCTCTGTCTCTCTCTGTCCCAAAAATAAATAAAAAACGTTGAAAAAAAAAATAAAATAAATAAATAAATAAATAAATGTCTGATAGAATTCCCCAGGGAAGCCATCTGGTCCTGGACTTTCATTTGGTGGGAGATTTTTGATAACTGATTCAATTTCTTTGCTGGTTATGGGTCTGTTCAAGTTTTCTCTTTCTTCCTGTTTGAGTTTTGGAAGCCTGTGGGTGCTTAGGAATTTGTCCATTTCTTCCAGGTTGTCCCGTTTGTTGGCATATAGTTTTTCATGATAATCCCTGATAATTGCTTGTATTTCTGAGAGATTGGCTGTAATAATTCCATTTTCATTCGTGATTTTATCTGTTTTGGTCCTCACCCTTTTCTTTTTGAGAAGCCTGGCTAGAGGTTTATCAATTTTGTTTATTTAAAAAAAAAAAAAAAAAAACAACTCTTGGTTTCATTGATCTGCTCTACAGTATTTTTAGATTCTATATTTTTTTATTTCCACTCTGATCTTTATTATTTCTCTTCCTCTGCTGGGTTTGGGGTGTCTTTGCTGTTCTGCTTCTATTTCCTTTAGGTGTGCTGTTAGATTTTGTATTTGGGATTTTTCTTGTTTCTTGAGATAGGCCTGGTTTGCAATGTATTTTCCTCTCGGGACTGCCTTCACTGCATCCCAAAGCGTTTGGGTTGTTGTATTTTCATTTTCATTTGTTTCCATATATTTTTAAATTTCTTCTTTCGTTGCCTGGTTGACCCATTAATTCTTTAGGAGGGTGTTCTTTAACCTCCATGCTTTTGGAGGTTTTCCAGACTTTTTCCTGTGGTTGATTTCAAGCTTCATCACATTGTGGTCTGACAGTGTGCATGGTATGATCTCAATTCTTTTATACTTATGAAGGGCTGTTTTGTGACCCAGTGTGTGATCTATCTTGGAGAATGTTCCATGTGCCCTCGAAAAGAAAGTATATTCCATTGCTTTGGGATGCAGAGTTCTAAATATATCTGTCAAGTCCATCTGACCCAATGTATCATTCAGGACCCTTGTTTCTTTATTGATCCTGTGTCTAGATGATCTATCCATTATAGTCAGTGGAGTATTAAAGTCCCCTGCAATTACCACACTCTTATCAATAAGGTTGCTTATATTTGTGATGAATTGTTTTATATATTTGGGGGCTCCCATATTTGGCGCATAGACATTTATAATTGTTAGCTCTTGCTGATGGATAGACCCCATAATTATTATATAATGCCCTTCTTCATCTCTTGTTACAGACTTTAATTTGTTGGTGGGAATGCAAACTGGTGCAGCCGCTCTGGAAAATAGTGTGGAGGTTCCTCAAAAAATTAAAAATAGAACTACCCTATGACCCAGAAATAACACTGCTAGGGATTTACCCAAGGAATACAGGAGTGCTGATGCGTAGGGGCACTTGTACCCCAATGTTTTTAGCAGCACTTTCAACGATAGCCAAATTATGGAAAGAGCCTAAATGTCCATCAACTGATGAATGGATAAAGAAGATGTGGTTTGTATATACAATGGAATACCACTTGGCAGTGAGAAAGAATGAAATCTGGCCATTTGCAGCAATGTGGATGGAACTGGAGGGTATTATGCTAGGTGAAATAAGTCAGACAGAGAAAGACAGATACCATATGTTTTCACTCATATGTGGATCCTGAGAAACTTAACAGAAGACCAGGGGGGAGGGGAAAGGGGGGAAAAAAGTTACAGAGAGGGAAGGAGGAAAACCATAAGAGACTCTTAAATACTGAGAACAAACTGAGGGTTGATGGAGTGGGGGGAGAGGGGAAAGAGGGTGATGGGCATTGAGGAGGGCACCTGTTGGGATGAACACTGGGTGTTGTATGGAAACCAATTGAACTATAAATTATATATATATAAATTATTAAAAACAAAAGCTCATTTCCCTTTATTATTTATTATTTTATTTATTTCTTTATTCATTCATTCATTCATTCATTCATTTGGGAGAGAGCAAGAGAGCATACAAGCAGGGGAGGGGGCAGAGGGAGAGAGAGAGAATCTCAAGCAGACTCCATGCTCAGCACAGAGCCCAACACAGGGCTTGATCCCACGACCCTGGGATCATGACCTGAGCTGAAATCAAGAGTCAGACACTCAACCGACTGAGCCACACAAGTGCCCCACAGATTTCTCTGTAGACACTATGGGGCATGGCAGGACCGGCACCCTATCCTGCACATACGGTTGGGTCCCCTTCTTCACATCACACATAGAAATGTACTAAAAATGGATCATAGACCTAAATGTAAGTTCTGAAACTAGAAAGCTCTTAGAAGGAAGCAAAGAAGTCAAATTTCATGACCTTGGATCAAGCAATGGTTTCTGAGATACAACATCGAACGCATAAGGGCCAGAAGAAAAAACAGATATTGGGCTTCATCAAAATTAAAACTTTGGTGTACCAAAGACCATCATAAAAATGTGACATGACATCCTTCATAACGGGAGAAAATATTTGAAAATCATGCATCTGACAAGGGACTTGTATCCAAATAACCCTTACAACTCAACCATCAAAAACAACCCAATTTAAAAATGGTCCAAGAATTTGAATAGATAAGACACTAAAATGGCCAATAATCACATGGAACTATGCCCAACGTCATTAGTCATTAGGGAAATGAATATCAAAACCACTATGAGGTACCATTTCAAACGCGCTAGGGTGGCTCTAATCCAAAGTTGGAAACAATGTGTATTGGCAAGAACGTGGAAACACTGGAACCCTTGCACGTTACAGTGGGAATGTAAAATTGTGCAGCTGCTTGGAAGACATTTTGGCATTTCTTCAAAAAGTTAAGCATGAAGGTTACCATATAACCCAGAAATTCCACTCCTAAATGTATACCCAACGGAACGGAAAGCGTATGTCCACGCAAAAACGTGACTGCAAATGTCTATATCAGCATTATTCACAGTGGCCAAGAATGGGAGCGAAATGTCCCTCCACTGAGGTACGAGAAACAAAATACGGCATATCCTTGCAATGAAATATTATTCTGCCCTAAAGAGGAGTCAAATACTGATTCGGGCTACAACATGATGAATCTTGAAAACATGCTAAGTGAAAGAAGGCAGCCACGAAAGGCTATCATATAATTCCACTTATCACTGTATCGTAGGTTTCTTTGTTCCATTTTATCATATACGAGTACATTCACATGTGAATTGTATCTCAAGAAAGCTGTCCTTAAAAAAACACCAAAGGGCATGTCTAACAGATATTTTTAAATCACCATAATTTTTTTTTTAAATCATGACAATTTATTTTTTGTGAGCTTCCTTTTTTCCGCACATCTTGGCTGCAAGAGCTAAGAGGAGACCTAAGATGGGGAGAATCCTAATTAATAAAAATTCATTATTTTCCTATAGTCACCCATAACAACTCCAGTCTAGCGAGTGGGAAAATCAATGCCCCTCCCCCCCAACTTTCTGGTTTAGTTTGGACTTTAAACTTAACCCATTGCTATAATTCACTCTCCTGCATCATGGCATGACTTTGACATTAGAATATTTGTTTTATCACTGGAAGTACATCTCCCCATATCCTAACTCAGAAGGATCTTCTGCCATGAGTCATAACCCAGGTGACACATACATGTTGGTTCTCATAACAAATGGCCACAGCAGAGTGTTTCTCAAGTTTTCTGTCATCGCCACACTTTCGCATGGGAGAAATCCTCCCTAGCCCATCAGGTCCTGAAGATGCCTGGACACACATTCCAATGCAAATGGTCCATTTTCCTTGCAGAGATCACCAAAGTTAGCCCGTGATTCTCAGCTCTGGCTGCTCAGTCTAATCACCGAAGAAGCTTTTTTTTTTAATTATTTTTTTTTATTTTATTTATTTTTTTTTTAATTTTTTTTTCAACATTTATTTATTTTTGGGACAGAGAGAGACAGAGCATGAACGGGGGAGGGGCAGAGAGAGAGGGAGACACAGAATCAGAAGCAGTCTCCAGGCTCTGAGCCATCAGCCCAGAGCCTGACGCGGGGCTCGAACTCACGGACCGCGAGATCGTGACCTGGCTGAAGTCGGACGCCCAACTGACTGCGCCACCCAGGCGCCCCCGAAGAAGCTTTTTAAGAATACCATCGATTAGATCTCATCTCATCTCACAACAATTACGTCGGAAGCTTTGGGGTTGAGTCCCAGGCATAATGAGTTTTAAAAGTTCCTAAGATTATTCATTTCCATTGTGTAGTCAGGGCTGAGGAACACTAATCAGATCAAGGCAAAGTCAACAGCAAAAAAAATATTTAGGCATTAGGCAGATTCTGTTCATAAGAGTGATTCATATTTCAAACTATTTTTTCCTTCTTTCTTTTTAATTTAACTGTGCTTACTGATATCGTACCCATGAATTCAAATCAGTATGGGAAACAAGGCTGTTCACAAGGGTCTCTTTGGCCTTTGGCATCTTCAAGAGTTACAGAAAAGACTTTAAAGATCAGGAACAGGGCTGCCAGCCCCCAGGAATCCCAGGATCCTCCTCTTTCCTGGTGTCTTTTCAGAGTACGCCATCTTGTCCAAGGACCCCCTGGTCCACGATGGCACCACCGTTTTTTTAGATGGCAAACACCAGCAATTGTAAGTAATAGACACGATTTTGGTTGGAACAAAACCGATTCTTTAGGCTTAGCCTGAATAAAGACACTTCGCTCCTCTCCACGCACAGAAGCCAAGGATGCATCCTGGGATTTGGTCAGCCCAAGCTTGGGCACCTACCATGAGGAGGTGTGGCATGCTGGGATAGAGATACCAGCTGTTTCATTTATCCTGCTGTGTCCCCTACTTCTCAAATCAGCCTTCCCCCCATGCAAAAGACCTTCTGCCATAGGATAGAACCATTCTAATAACTCCTGCCCTAAATTCCTGACCCATTGCTCAGCACCCATGCCTGAAATCTCTGCCACTCATTTTATTTTTTTTTAATTTTTTTTTTTACATTTGTTCATTTTTGAGAGACAGAGCATGAGTGGGGGAAGGGCAGAGAGAGAGGGAGACACAGAATCCGTAGCAGGCTCCAGGCTCCGAGCTGTCAGCACGGAACTCGACGTGGGGCTCGAACCCATGAACCATGAGATCATGACCTGAGCCAAGGTGAGATACTCAACTGACTGAGCCACCCAGGCACCCCTTCTCATTTTATTTCTAAGGACTTCCTTGATCCAAGTGGGTGTAGGCTGGTATGCCCCCGTTTTTAATTTAACCCGTGCCTTCTTCACCAAAACATTCAAACGCCTTTGACGTTCTATTCCTCCATCCAGCTTTGGGCCGAGGTGGAGAGACTCCCTCTTTTATACCCTTTTCCAGACTGAGAACGATTGCTATATTCTTCATACTCCCACCAAGCGTACATAGACTTCTGCCTTCTCTAGATTGTATTATGAAAACAAGGTTTCACTAAATGTGCCTTATTACTTAACTATTTCATAATAGTGAAGTGAATTGCTAAGACATATATGAGTCTTCCTCCAGAGAGTTTCGTCTACCCCCCACCCCTGCGCGAATCACTGATGGAGCCTCTGCGTCCTCTAGAAGAATAGAAATTATAATGATCACGGAGCACTCTTTAATGAGGCCAACCCTGCTGTATATACATCATCTCATTTAATCTCCACCACAAACCTAGGATGTAGGCTATTGTGAGTGATCATCTCTTACACATAAGGAAATTGATGCCCAGAGAGGTTAAGTGACTGGCCTAAGATCACATAGCCCATGCAGGGTTGGGCTAGAATTTGGCATCAAAGTCTATGCTCTTGTTATCTGACCATATGTCATTTCTCAAGGTCAGTCCACCACAAACTCAGATCTTTTCCAGTAGACTAAAGCTTCTTGAGAACAAGGATAGTGATATTCGTGTCTGAGATTATGAAATAAGGCTTAAATATATTTAATGCCCAACAAAGATTTCTTGACTGAATGCATGAATTATTGAATGATGGTCATTTTCTGATTAAGCCATGACTGTCTGCCATGCCCTCAAAGGCAGGAAAATGAAGGAAATGGGCTTGGCTGGGGATTTCCAGCCTCACATCCCATGGGGTGTCAGCCCTGCTTACTCATGAGGACATAGATTGGTGGATGGTTTCAGGGAGTGGATCACTTTGAAATATGGCTCATCCAGAGTGAATCTTACCAGATTCTGTCCGTGATGCTTACAAATAGCAGAGCTCACTCAAGGGACCCCTGACTCGGTTGACTGCCCGGGGTCATAGTTTTCAATATTTGCTAAGTGGCTTAACTGGTGGCCAGACCCTTCCTTCCTGCAGGAGAATGTGAAAGTTATTTCATTTTTCTTATCACCAGATTTAGGTCTTTAACCTACCAAGCAGTCACAGTTATGAATATTTATGTATCATAAATGCCCGAAGTGAAAATGAATTTCATCCTTAGTGCCTAATGTGTAAAACACAGCATGTACGTATAGATATGTACACATGCATCCAATAACAAGCTTCTCTTTTCCAATGACACAAGACAAAACTAACACGCATGATGTGAATTACAATATTTAATGGCCCCAATCTGATGCTCACACAGTGGCGGATGGCCTAGGGCCTTTTGCCTCTTCCAGTCGGTAGGGCTCAACACCTGTCCTTGTGCCCACACAGCCCGACATCCAGTGCTCCCACTGCCCCCGGACGTGGGAGCGTTGCGTTAGGCTCAAAGACCACAGTTAAGAAAACCAACCGTGAACAGCTGATCCTGCACATTCAGGAATCACGCCTTCCAGCTGGAGAAGGGGGGTGCGGCACGATGCTCTTACAGTCCTTTGCACTCAGTATGGACATTTCAGTTAGAGGTACGACCTCAAGTGACTTTACAGATGAATTGGGTTTCAGTGACAGATCCGTGCAATTGCGATCCTGCTTTGGTCCTCAAGTATCTCATGCATCCCATGGCCCGTTGTGTGTGAGCAGCCCCTGCATTCACGGGGACTGAACGAAGATGGCCGGCCCCTCTTGCTTCCATGCTGAACCGTTATTTTTATTTTAAAAAGTTTTAACGTTTATTTATTTCTAAGAGAGAGAGATTTTAAAAAGTTTTAATGTTTATTTTTAAGAGAGAGAGAGGCAGAGTGTGAGCAGGAGAGGGGCAGAGAGAGGGAGCCACAGAATCCGAAGCGGGCTCCAGGCTCCGCACTGTCAGCACAGAGACCGACATGGGGCTCAAACTCATGAACCATGAGATCGTGACCTGAGTTGAAGTTAGATGCTTAACCAACTGAGCCCCAGGCATCCCTGAAGCTTTATTTTTAAGTGTTTATTTATTTCGAAAGAGAGAGAGAGAGAACAAGCTGGCGAGGGGCAGAGAGAGAGAGGGAGAGAAAATCCCAAGCATGTTCCTCCCTGTCTGTGCAGAGCCCGACACAGGGCTCGATATCATGAAACATAAGATCGTGACCTGAGCCAAAACCAAGAATTGGATGCTCAACCGACTGAGCCACCAAGGCGCCCCCATGCTGAACCATTTTTAAAAAGACATTAAGGGACAAGAAAATCAGAGTTAATTCCCTTCTCACTTTCTATATGTAAATTTTTACATGACTGGCTTATCATTTCTTCTCTCCAGCTTCCCTGTGTGCATATAAATGTATTTCTTTAAATTGGTGTGTGTGGAGAGCAGGAGTGTTCCGTAACTGAATTCCATTTTCCACAATGAGTTCTTCATTGGATGAAACTTGACCTTAGCTCCTGCTAACAATCGACTTAAGGAACGTGGTGTCCACTTAAGCCCATGATGAAGAACAATTTATGGCCAATCAGTAAGAACAGCAAGTTACCTGTTTCTGAGCTCTGAGTTGAGAATGAGACGTAGCGATACGCTTACACAACCTCAAGCGTTACCAGTGTTGAAAACCAGCCAGTGAAGAGAGGGTGAGGTTCTGCTGGGGTATGTTGCAGAAATGAGGGGCTGGAGTCTTGTGCCCCGAGTGGGCTTCCTGCCCCTTCCATCCTGCCTTCTCCAGGCTCTTCTCCCTACGGCTCCTGGGGTCTTCCCGAAATGCAAATCGAATTATGCCACCGCCATTGCAGTGGCTCATTATTGCCCTCAGGCTAAAGCCCCAGAGGCCGGTGGGGTAACAAGGTCAGTCATCACTTGGCCTCCACCTGCTCTCAGGAGATACTGGACCCCACCCTGCTTGGCTGTTCGGCCCCATCCCCCTTGCCCTGCACGGACCACGGGAACCACGCCCACCCTAGAAAGTGTCATGCTCTCTCCCACCTTTGGGGCTTCTCCAAGGGTGCCATGGTTGCCTGGATCTCTGGCTAGCCCCTCTTCAACTCAGAGTCTTCTGCTTAGACACTTCTTTGCACCGATCCCCTCAGGTGGCCCCCATGGGAACCTGTTGTGTCCCTTGGGGAACCCCTGTATCATGTGCACCTCCCACACTGGGCCATTGGGACTTAAAAGTAGCCATTCATCTCTGTCTCTTCCCTTCCCTTTCTTCCTTCTCAGAGGGACGAGCCTGTCTCCTCCTCCTGCCCAAGGACTAGGAAGTCCCATGGGTTTGTAGCTCACACTTTCTGATGTAGAGACGTTGCTCTCTGCCAAAAATGTGTTATGCTTCTTCCAACGGACTGAGTTGTCACAGAGAAGCAGCTGTCTGGCCTAGGGTGGCATTTGTCGCCCACTGGCATCTAGATGTGTAACTTATTTGTCACTAACTGGGTGTGAGCAGCCGGGATGTGTCACTTCTGGGCCAAGATGCGCAGTGAGTGGGAGTGTCTACTTTATGCTTTCTCTTTCCTACCAACATACATAGCATGGAAGGACCTCAGCTCTCCATACCACCTGGCAGGGCCTCCAAGGGCCTGGAGGAGGAGGGGAAGAATTCTCTTGTGTCAGTGCATTGAGATCGGAGGGTTCCCTTGTTATGCTCAGTATTTTTACGCTAACACAATCTGACACACGCAGTCTTATCTTTAAGATAATACAGGCTCAATGTGTAATTTGAAACTAATTATATTAATTATTTAATAAAAACTTGAAATGTGACATAAATAAAATGTTTTCTCAGATTGGATCTGTATCTTTCCTCACTGAATATAGTCCCTCCTCCCCCGAGCTGCTAGCTAAGGCTTTTACTACCCCCAGGGAGGGACACGGAGTAAACATAGTAATACAGTGGCTTGATGACCTCTGGACCTGAAAAGTATTAAAAGCTGACTCCTTTTCTTATGGATGCCTGCACGATTCCCCAGAGGCCCCTCTGCTGTCCCTACCTGCGCTCAACCTCCTTTGGCACCCAGTTCCATTTACCCCACTGGGTGTTTCTTTTTTTTTTTTTAATTTTTTTTAACGTTTATTTATTTTTGAGACAGAGAGAGACAGAGCATGAATGGGGGAGGGTCAGAGAGAGAGGAAGACACAGAATCTGAAACAGGCTCCAGGCTCTGAGCTGTCAGCACGGAGCCCGAGGCGGGACTCGAACTCACGAACCGCGAGATCATGACCTGAGCCGAAGTCGGACGCTTAACCGACTGAGCCACCCAGGCGCCCCTCCACTGGGTGTTTCTAATGGGGCCCAAGGGCAGGCCACCTCTGTCCCAGGTAGAATAATGGCCCGGCCCCTCTTAGTGTGGGCTTCCTGCTCTGGCCAGGTGCCCTCCTTTCAAATATCCCCAGACCAACATTCCTACTCTTGGCTCTGTCATAACAGGTCCCCGCGATTCACGCATCTGCCATCAGAGGAGAGCAGAGAAGCAGCCCCTCTCTCCCGTCGCTGCTGCTATGAGCTGGTTCACCTCATCTCTAGAGGCGATTGGTCAGCTATGCAATTACACAGAGGAAAATCATGCTTCCAAAGAAGCAGGGGAATTAAACTCACAAACTCACCCAAAGCTAAAAACGCTCCCTTTTTCCCCATTAGCAACGTGCAGCCTATCAAAAGTATTAATCTGACAGGTGAATTAGCTGTTTTGATATGCTCCCTTATTTTTGACACATGTCTTTGGCAGATAAGCAATTCTGTTCCCTAGTTACAGATATTTTCATATTCAGTAATTTATTTCTCCCATTTCAATGGCGCTTTTTCATCTTTAAAATTAAAGCGTTTTCCAAAATATGGAGAGAAAACTATTAATAATTTAGCATACAAATCAGATTTTGCATTGATGATAAAAATAAAAGCCACTACGTATCATATAGGGACAATGACTCATTTCCCAGACACACATTTTTTTTTTTCAGAAAGCAGCTTTTCTGATCATTTAAGAAACCAAATCGAGGAGAGTCACGTGGAAGTCAGACTCAAGAATTCTCTCAGCTGCTCCTTCTGTCTGTTAGGCATCATCCCTCATGTTTAGCTTTCTCCTGTCTTGTAACTTCACTCTGGTGTTGGAGGAAAACCAAAAAAATTGGGTTCAGTAATACTGAGCTGCTTCCTTAAATCTCATCATTTTAAAATTATAGAATGCAGCATAGTGATAGCTGCAGTATGGGGAAGGGTTTGCATGGAGAGAACTATTACTCCTTTTCAAGTTTCCTGTGTTGTGTTGCATGATGGAAGGCTTTCTCATAGCACCAACCAATCTCCGAACATAGAAACCATGACAGGACCATCTAGGAGCCAGGGGTAAAAACCTCCCCCCAGCTATAAAGCAAATTGTAATGCAAAGTGACAAACCTTATTAAAAATGTGGTGATCCTACAAAATCTTTGATTGATGGTATAAGGGAGCAAAACTTGCCACCCCAAAATGTGTCTCTTTGGTAGGTGGATTGTTTTAGGCCGATTATTCTTAAAAAGCAAAAGCCTCAAGAAGTTTCTCTTTTTTCCCTTCCCACTAACCACTAGATAGAGAACCTGTCCCCAGGAAGGAGCTATCACCACAGATAACCACATTACAATATGAACTAGGTGTGGTAGAAAGGGAGGAAGCTGGAGAAGGAGCCAAGGACAGGCCACCCCAAAATGTGCCACTTTGGTATACTGATCATTTTGAATTAAAAGTGAATTAAGGAACAGCTGAGGCAAGAACACTCTGAACCACCACCATCCCCTTATTTCCAGAAAGCAGGAAATAAGAACTCCCACGTGGCAGGTACTCTGAACCAGGATGTAGAGAAACCTTATCACCAGAGACAGGAAAGTCAGAGCCAAGAGGGCCGTTTAAACAAACGTTGTCCTTTTACTGCTTTACAACTCCAGCCTGCATTCTGTTTCAAATTCCTTACCTAACTCCCAAAGTTAAGTTTTCTATATCTTGTCAATTCCTCACAGATTTATTGTTTGTCTTTTTGTCTAAAAGATATAAAGCCTCCCTGCCTTGGTCATTTCTTCAGATCACAATCTCATTACTGGGTCTCTGTGTACCCATAATTAAACTTTGCTTTTCCTTCTGTTAATCCATCTCATGTAAATTTAATTCTTAGACCGGCTAGAGGAATCTTGAAATGTTGAGAAAAAGTTTTCCTCCCCAATACTGTTTGATCAAAAGTCCTCTCTGTGTCCCATTGTTTCTGGATGGCTCAGTAAGCACTTGTTCACTAATCATGTACTCTTTCCATTCTTCCTATGAATTTCCTTCCTTCCCTTTGACGTCCCAGACCCCTACCCCCTTCTCCTTAGTCCAGAATGACATATATACATCAAATTGCCTGTTTTTGGAATCTCTAATGTTTATATGAATTCCCAGATGTATGGAATTAATTTTTGTTTCTCCTGTTTATCTGTCTCATGTCCATTTAATTCTTAGGCCAGCTAAAATGACCTTGAAGTTTACAGAAAAATTTTCCCTCCCCAGCAACGCTATGAAAACTGTTCTCTTTGTTTAAGACAAGAGATATTCTGGCAATATCAAATATTAATCATCATTATAATAGTAAAGAAAATCATAAAGCATTAACCATATTTGGTTGACCACCATCTGTGCACCGATGTTTGATTGGGATTGAGACAGCCAGCTGTCCCAAGTTCCACCCTCCGCTTCTCTGAGTTGAACACCCATTTTCCATCGGCTGCTCGGGATCAAGGCTACGCTGCAGCCTGATGCGGTCACATGTCCAAGTTCTGGCCAATGGAATATGGGCCTCTTCCAGGAAATGTTCCTGTCTTCCCACAGCCCCTCCCTGCTGGCTGTCCTGGGATGCACGGGTACACTGTCTGGACCAAACGGACAACAGCAACACCCCCGGGATGCTGATAGATACGACAGGAAGAGCCCGGGTCCCTCATGACTTTAGATGGATTGGGACCCTTCAGCGATGATCAATGCCAGCTACCAAAGCAGTCTTACTTGAGAGGAAACACACGGGCATCCTCGTGAACGCAATAGAGCAGTAGTAAGAAAAACAAAAGGTATCCTGCAAATCTCGAGTTGTTTCAAGTAAAATACTCAAGTAATACCTGCCACCTGCTCTTGGACCATTTTGTGTGCCGGGCTCTCTGCTAAAGTGCTTCTCTGCATGATTTCATCTCATCCTAACCACCATCCTGTGAGGTAGGTGCAACTTCCTCCATGTCACAGAGGAGGAACCTGGGGCCTACGGGTGATAAATTGCTTTCCCCGAGTCACACAACAGTAGTCAGTAGCAGCCAGAGATCAAGTCTGAGTTCCTATACTCCAAGCCCGTGCTCTCGTCTGCCTCCGGCACAGCAGGGATTACGGCAAACGTGTTCTCTCGTGGGCCACCGGCAGCTGGTCATCTGGAGAGACGTGTCAGAAGGAAATCCATGGTGACAAATGAAATCAGATGGGCAGGACTGGAAGAGTGAAGATTATCTGGAACAGACCAGTGCTCTAGTTTCCGGAGCTGCCAGAACAAAGCACATAAACGGGGGGCGGGGCGGGGGGTGCTCAAAACAACAGACTGTCTTGTCTCACGGCTCTGGAGGCCAGAAGCCTGAGATCAAGGTGTCAGAGGGCTGTGCTCCCTCTGAAGGCCCCAGGGATGGGTATGTCCAGGGCATGTCTCTCCCATTGCTAACGGTTCCTCTTCTTATGGCAGTGCACCTCCCAGCTTTGCATGGAACATTCTTTCTGTGTGCAGGTCTATGTTCATATTTCCCTTCTTGTAGGGTGGCAGATCATAACAGATTAGGATCCCGCCATACTCCAGTATGACCCCATCTTAACCAAGCACACTTATAAAACTACCCTGTTTCCGAATAAGGTCACAGTCTCAGGTACTTAGAGGTTATGATTCCACAGGTAGAAGGTGAGCATCTCAAACAGGCAGTTGCTTTCTCTGGGGTACTGACTCCCATTTGCTTTGTTTTGTTTTGTTTTTTAATAGAGAATTAGAGGAGACTATCCCTGAGGACTGAGACTTCTTAAAAAATACCCTTACATGCTTATTTCTTAATGGATGCATAATGTTTCCAGTGACTCGGATAAACAAAAATTGATTATCTATTTCCGTACTAGATGAAGCACACAGTAATAATCCCATGTGAAAACTGTCAAGGTTAGAAATTAGTGGATTTAAATCACACGGCAAGCCAATGGGGAGGTTAGTATTGGAAATCCGACTTGCCATCTGGGATTCTTGATATGATGGAGCCTCAGCGACATAGATTCTGGGAGTAAAAGGAGGTAAAATTTCTAAGAAAGAAGGTAAGATTCCAGGATCTTCTCATAGCAAACATCTGATTTAGAAGATTAGACCTCAACAGTGAAGGAGAGAGCCTCAAACCCCCAGGCAGCTTGCAAGGGGTCTCAGGATCAAATGTCATTGCCAATGAAATACCTCCCTCCTCCCATCCGTCCCGACCATGCCTTCCGCAGAGGCAGAAGCATTATCGTGTCCCTCTTGCAGTTGGAGACATTCAGGCCCAGAGAGCTGGTGGCATCTAGTCCGGGGTCCAGGGGACACAGGTGTGAGCAGAGAGCCACTGATTTTGTGGTTCTTGCTTTGCCCCAGAGAAGAGGGTTGGCTTTGCCCTCCCTTCCACGGATAGACAACTTTATTCACACATGAGAGAGATTCTGTGACCCACATGTGCTTGTTTCTGATTCAGTTTGGGCACATGTTTTTTTTGTTTGTTTGTTTGTTTTGCTCTAACAAAAGAGAAATTAAAGTTGTTGTTTTTTCCTTTGGAGGCAAGAGGCTGAGAAAAACAATCACTACCACTTTGAGCCCACTATTGCTCTCCACTATCTTGACAACGTGAATGGTTTTGTCTTTTGGGAGTTGAGCTGACACTTCGGTTTTTTTCCAAAACGTGAGCAAAAGAGAAGTTTCTGGAACGATAAGTTTTGCAGCTTCCCGGGCTGTGGGCCTAGGTATGTATAATAAGGTGACTAACGAGACAAAATCCTACATAAACAAATCTTTGTATTTCTTCTGATGGCCTGCTGATGGTCATTAAAATGTAGATTTCTGGGAAGAAAAATAGTTGTTAATAAAAATGGCAGCAACAAAGAGAGCCTGGGTGGCTCAGTCGGTTGGTTGAGCCCATGACTCTTGATTTCAGTTCAGGTCATGTTCCCAGGGTCAAGGGCTCGAGCCCACATTCAGCTCAGCACTGAGAGTGGAACCTGATTAGGGTTCTCTCTCTCTTCTTATGCCCCCCCCCCGTCTCTAAAATTAAAAAAATCAAAAATAATCAACAAACAGCAACATTTCTGGAGTTTCTGTTAGCATCTGTTTACTCACACTGACGGAACTTCCCCCTACAACTCCATATTTAAGAAAAAGAAGTTGAGGTCAGTCGAAAGAAAGCCCCAGGACCTCTGATAGTGATGCTAACATACGTCTTCCCCAGCTTGTCCCTCGTAAAATGAGCCCACAGCTCTTTCTCCTCCAGTAATGAATGTCTGCAAAGAAATGACTTAAATAGTAAATAAAATGGACAGTGCCCATAACGCCACAAATTATGGGGGGGGTGGGGAATTGGACGTTTGGTCTTTGACCCTTGACGTTAAAGAAAAGTAAGGGTAATTTCCGAACACGCTGTTTTAACATTGATAGAGAAACAGACGCCAACTAGGACAGAAACAAACCGACATTTGGTGTAAAGAAAACAGCTCCTGGCATCGCTTTTGAGACAAAGTTCAAACGGTCTCTACTCTGGGATTTCGTGCGTGCACGTACTCTCAAATAACCACAAGATGCAGCTTTGCAAAGACAACGATTCAAGGAATTAAGACGTAAACTAAGACGTAAAATTTAGCATCGGGATTGTTTACTTGTTATAAGCTATTTGAGAGCTAATCTTTTACTCTTGGGTGTCTGGGGCACTTCTTGACCTGGAAGCTTGAAAGCACCATCCATAATTTAAAGTAGAAACATACACGAAGGAGAAGTTTTATGTTTACTGCTGCCTAGCACAGTGTATACTCATATTTCAAAAAGAGAACTAATCTATTTCATTCTATTTTACAGTATTTGGTCTAATAAATTCCCTCCAACCAGAAGCGCTGAAAAATTTAAAAGGCTTTTAAAATATTATTAGTCAATATCCCATTTGTCATAAATTTACCCAAACATTGGAAACAGGCCCAAGAGCTAATTTTGCTTTGCCCCTTGCAAATGATCAATAATTCACGGTTATTATTGATTTAAATACAACAAGGTATTAAATCCTGTCCAGTGCAAGTTTGTTTGAATAAAAAATGATTTCCTTTTAATGATAAGATTTGATTTAGCTAATTTCAGGGTATCGCCTCAGCATCGTCAGCTACACTCTTAACGTGGGGAAGGCAACGTCACACTGCGGGGAAGACAGCAGAGCTAGGAAAGTAACAAAAATGTGTGTTGCAAACACGGCGAACCATAAGGGGAACAGATGCTCCCTATTTCAGCAGAAATATGGAAGTTTAGGCTCTTTGATTGTGGCAGTGTGTGACTCAAGCACCCAAAACATTTTTGCGAGGAATTGCAGTTTATTTCAGGCCTCCCGATAGGTGTGTCTGGGAATCTGTAGGCTGTGAGCGTCTGCGTGTGACTTTGGAAGAAGATGGGGGTAAGGAACTGAAGGAGTTACTCTCCAGCCAGGTGTGGGACAACTGCGTCCCCAGCGTCCTTAGAACAGGTGGAGGTTGTTACATGTGCTCCCACTAGGGGGCGCTGCACATCCTTAAAGGCCCAGGGCTCAGCCTCCCCAGCACGTGGATGCTATTTCTGCCCATGCAAGCCACAGAGAATGTAGCAAGCATTTGATACCAAAATCAATGCTCCCCTTTAGAAGAAAGAATCTGGGCTGCTAGGACATTTTGCTGGAGGAGATAATATTTATTAAGTGCTTGCAAGCTCTATTGTCCCAAACAGAAAATGTTTTCCTCTGAACACTTTGAAATCGGTTAACGCTATTCTTTTGTGATGCTTTCCATGCTCGGAAGTCATTGGCTAATCTTAGACAATGCACTCTGCAGAATTAGGAGATAAAATCCTTTTGAACAATATAAAGTAGAATACCATTAAAAGTCAACTTTTCAACAGACTCCTCTTTATCCAGGCTCAATCCACACTCTTGCGATATGTTTCTAGAAAATATTTATTTTGAAATGGTGACCATTGCCCTGACAAACGGGCCTTTCTTGTTAAAATGGGACTCACGGTAGTATTAATTTTTGCAATAAGAGACACTGAAGGTTCGCTGGAATACACATGGGGCTGGACCGGTCGCACCCGCCAAGGGCCGATGGCCAGAGTGAACCGTATGCACCAACAGGTGCCCAGCAGGTGCGTCAGAGCTAGTCACAAGAGCTGGGAAGTTGTGCCCTTACCTGTCGCTGGGAGTGCAGCCTCCTTGCGTCACGGACTACCTCACCCCTAGCTTCTGGGCTCACCACAGCTGCCGGACAGGTGTGAAGCCTTCCCTCTGACCCTTGTTCTAATTTGGGAGAGAGTGGCTTTCTTCTCGTCACCGGAGGGCCACGCGGCCACAACACAGGAGAAGACAGATCTTCAAGAGAGGATGATGTTGTTTGGGCCTTTAGGAGTCATTTTGTTAATTCTCCTGGGTTTATGTGTTTCCGTGTGACTACGAAGACAAGATTATAACTGGAGAGACAAACACTGACCACCATCATAGGCACCCCCACTGGATGGGAGCCCCCCACCCTCACCGACATCCCTTCTCATTGACCATCTCTTTCACACCTGCAGCAATTAATTTACAAGATGAAGGCCCATCCTCAGACACAGGAAGCCCGGCTAATTCTTTCTAATTTCCAAAGGAGAAATATCAACACGAGTTGACAAATTGTGGAGTATTGTAAATGTTGACATTTTCCAAATAAACGCTGTCAACACGTGCAAAAATATTGTGATATAATGGTACCAGTCATTTATAATTATGGCTTTTATAGAATGTTAATTTACAGCAACAGCAGATTTGCATTGGGGTGATGGGATGTGGCTTGAAGATGTCTAATGATCGTGGATCTTCTTCCCATCCTTCGGTGGGCCTTTCTGCAGGGTTTCTGCCTTCCTCTTGGACAATGTTAAAGATCTTCAACTGAGGGAAGGACCAGGCAAAATAGTCCTACACCACCATCCCATGTGAACCCCGGCTGACTCCCTCTGTCTTCAGCAGTGACCAGCATGGCTTTTGAGTCAGAGGGGATTGGGTTTCATTCCTGAGTCTGATACTTTCATCTTTTCTTTAAAAAGTTTGTTTAAAAGAGAAATAGAGAGAGCAGGGGAGGGGCAGAGAGAGAGGGAGAGAGAGAATCCCAAGCAGGCTCTGTGCCGTCAGTGTAGAGCCTGACGTGGGGCTCAAACTCAGGAACCGTGAGATCATGACCTGAGCCAAAACCAAGAGTCGGACTCTTAACCAACGGAGCCACCCAGGCGCCCCCAGTAAAAGTCATCTTTTAAGAAATTCTAATTTCCCCATGCATGAAGCAGAAGAAATGATAGTACCTGGTCTACTGGATTGTTGGAAAGACTTTATAGGATTCAAGCTATAAAGTAACCAGAAATGCTACTGTCCCTCAAGTGTGCTTCTGGGTTAGGAACCACTGTCATTATTAAACAGTACTAATAAGCATTTTCAAACAGAAGGAATTATTATTATATAAAATTCCTGAGGGTGAAGGGCTGGTTTTGTTTTAATCTCTGGTCCTAGCCCAGCGCTATTCATGGAGATGGGCTTTAGTGAGTACTGGGAACTCAGGACCAGAGAACATAATAGCAGACCCTCCATATTATGTCTTTGAGAATAGTTACGGGAAGGGGGGCAGGGGCCTAGCTGGCTCAGTCAGTAGAGTGCATGACTCTTGATCTCGGGGTCGTAAGTTCGAGTCCCATGTTGAGTATAGAGATTACTTTTAAAAAATCTTGAGAAAAAAAAAGAATCGTTGTCTGGCTAAACCGAAAAGCATCATTGTAATTATCTAATCAACATATATACGGGATTTTGAGTATGTTCCCACCCCACGCTAATCTAACCCAGCAGCACAGGCTTATTGCAGAATTGGAAAGTTATAATTGTTTGATTTTCAAATAAAATGCTTCCCTATTTTTCTCCTCTCTTTCTCTCATGCACAGGTTTTGCCACAGACCAATTAAAGCACGTCGTCTGGGGTGGAAACCAGAAGTCAATAATTTTCAAAGAACCCCTGCAATCGTGAGGCAGTCCGGGAACCAAGGGCCAGTGGCTTAGAAGCCCTGCAAGGTGATTCTAATGATGCTGAAGTGTGAGTCCCTTGGCCTTCAACCTCCGGTCTGCAGAGGGGATGCCAGTGGCCTCTGCTTCCCCACTCACCAGCACACGGGGAGATGCACGAAATGTGAAAGGGCTGTGGGCAAGTAAAACCCAAATAATAAGGACCCAAAATGTATTAATTCTCAGATGCCAGGTAATTTAGGCTGACCACATGGTGCCATCTGGGAGCCAGCACACCGTGTCCAAGGAGTGAATAATTTAAAGGGTTTTTATGCCAATGTCTGTGATTCAGAGTAGATTGTGAATCATTCCCAGGGGTTACAGTAACGCCTTTCCATCTCTGTGGGATGTGGGTCACAATGCCTGGGGAGTAATTGTTTAATGGGTATGGAGTTTCAGGATGGCTGGTGCGCAGATTCTGGAACTGGATAGATCTATTATACGATGGGAAATTAATTTGCTGGCAAACGTAAGACAAATTGGGGCAGATAAAAATCAAGATGTGAAGTTCTGTGATGAGTCCATCATAATAGCTCGGTTCCAGATGATGAAACTTGTGTCATATCAGGAAAGGAAGTAACAGATGCCAGAGAGCCAGGAGCTGAATTCAAAGGGAAAGTTAAGCAACTGGACATGGATGGAAGAAGCTAGTGACATCACCGATGACCGTGACTTGATCATGCTTCTACATGTTAAAAGTTACTGTGAATAGAAGAGATGTGATCTGATGCCCAGCCGGAGAGCACCCCCCACGGGTCTGGAAGACAGTCTGAGAAATGCAGATTATACCAGAACTTGGGTACAGCCCCAACAATCCCCTGCACATGACATGGGCACAGAGAAACAGAAGATAAAACCCTGAGAGATTAAACTAGTTTACAACAAACTAGCAGTTTACTTAGTAGTGGGAGAAAATCTATGAACGTTTTTTTAAAGTGAGCACATGGGGATTTTTTTTTTTTTTTTAATCAAGAGAAACAGCACACAGTAACACTCTCCCAGTATGGAGAAGGAAAAAAAATGAACATATTCTGGGCTATCATTACAAAGCCTATTGAACAAAACCATGCATATTTTTCTAGCTCAGGCATTCAGGTAAATGTGCAGAAGGAGCCCCCGCTGGGATTAATGGTCCCTGTTGGTCCTGCACCTGTATCTCTGTGTCCGGCTTGTATGGAGCAGAGAACACTCATTCTGTAACTTCTGAAAGATTGAAAAATAAAGGCTTAATTCAGGTGTCCAGGCTTTTATTAGGCTCAAATTTATCACCTTTTCACTAAACAGAAAAGGAACCTTCAGCCCTTTCGAACAATCGACTCAATCATGTTGGCTTCTGTTTCATCTCATGATGAATGGTAATTAATCACACGTCAATGACTTTCACGCTCCAGACCAAATTGAAGTGCAGGAACATGTTTACATATATACAAGAAATGCCAATGTGGTTATCAACAGCAGAAAGGGGTTAACATTCCTTTGGTTTGCACACGACTGATGGTTGATTGGAGTCTTGTTATGGAAACAAGCTCACCACTGAGAGGGGAGACGCGGGAGGAAATGTTCTAGCAAATGAGGCGGACATTTCCTGTATGATTATTTTATGTGCCTTTCCAGTGTGTTTCCATCCTGTTACTTTCAATGGAATTACTTCTTTTCATTGAACAGCTTTGGAGTCAGTCCTAAAATTAAGGTCCAGTATTATGTGCAGCCTTGACATCTGGGGAAATCAGGAAGGCTTTGAATAGCTGACCCGCAGACTCCCTGCCTGCTGTGTGGTTACAGGGGGCCCTGTCACTCAACTCACAAACACATGCGTGCGCACACACACACACACACACACGCACTGGGCATTTCTGTATTCTATGGGACTGGGTACATTTAACAACATATACTGGGGTCCATCTATTTCCACAACAAACTCTTGTTTTACTCTACTAGGAACTGCGAGGGACTTGCCAGAAGCTATGGATGATACAGCGAACAGGACAGATCTAGTCTCCGATCCTCTAGAACTTATGGTGTAAAAGGCATGAGTAGTCTTTCAACCCGTCCATTGAGTCACCTAATTCCCACAACACCGCTTCAAAGGAGGCAGGGCAAGGGCTCCGGGTGCCATTTCCAAGTGTGACCACTGAGGTCCAGCACTGAGGTCCAGGTGATTCAGGTCACCCTGAGTGTGACCACCCCCCCCTTCTGCACCTCACCACCTCCCGCTGTGTATCACAGGCGAGGCAGACGCCCCATGGGTGCATGCATAACCTCACGATCTCTGAGACAATCCCAAGGAAGCGAGTGTTAGGCAGTGATTAAAAAATGCGATCGTCACCCTGAGACATTAATTCTATTATTCTCTCCACCCATATTTTCTTCATACTCCCATATTCTCACTTCTCATAAAGCTATTTTGTGCTCTCAAGCCATCTGGTGAGTCCCTGTCGAGGTGAAAGATGCCAACTCATTCTTGTCTTTCCCTTACATTGTCCTCGCCGTCACCCCCTCGTAGCCAGGGCTGCCGGGTGACAGGGGGACACCAACTCGATTTGAATTTCACATGCATTGTGAATTTTTAGAATAAGTATGTCCCACATCTTGCTTTGGATACAAAGCAATGTTTATTTATTTATTTTTGACAGAGAGAGAAGAGCACGAGCAGGGCCGGGGCAGAGAGAGCGGGAGACACAGAATCCCAAGCAGGCTCCAGGCTCCGAGCTGTCAGCACAGAGCCCGACATGGGGCTTAAACCCACGAACCGTGAGATCATGACCTGAGCCGAAGTCGGACGCTTAGCCAGATGAGCCACCCAGGCGCCCCTACAGGACTTTTATTAAAATTATTATTGATCTGAAATTTGAATGTAACTGGGGGCTTGCTTTTTTTATCTGGTAAATCTGACCATTCTGCCCAACAGTACACCCTCCCCACTCCTCCTTTCTGTGACAGGGTCTACGTTATTACTGCCACCTAATTTTATGTTCTTCTTCCTCTTTAGAAGTCTTGACTGGATCAGAAAGTGAGACGCAGTGGGGAAATATTTCACATAATTCCTGACCACATCGATTTTATTTTCCTATGAGAGCTGAGACCCGCGTAATCAAACCATGAAGTAAATGCATAACCCCAATGCCTGACGCAAAACCGTATTCATTTCCTTGAATACATGCCGGTTTTGAAAACTGGAATTTATGAGTTGGGAATATATATTAAAAAAAAAAAAAAAAGGCCCGACAGGCTATTCAAAATAGATAAATAAATAAAAGCCCTGACATTCTAATGCAAGGTTTGATCTTTCCAGTCTCCCAGAAATGAAATCTGATAGAAAAAGACACAAGGCAGAATCCTCTGGTGGAAACATATAATCAGAAGCCTTGGATGACAGTGCTTTTTGAGATGGTCACTCCACATTTTCAGAAGGACAAAGATTGGGCGGGGTGTGTGTGCACGGGGGACATTTGGGGAAGCTTCAACACCTTAATAGTTTTTAAAAAAAATTCTAAAGCGGGACGCCTGGGTGGCTCAGTCCTTTAAGCATCTGATTTCGGCTCAGGCCATGATCTCATGGTTCATGAGGTCGAGCCCCACATCAGGCTCTCCACTGTCGGCAGGAACCTGCTTGGGATCCTCTCTCTCCCTCTCTCTCTCTGCCCCTCCTCCACTCACACTCGCACTCTCTCACTCTCACTCTCTCTCTCTCTCTGTCAAAAATAATTAAATTAAAAAAGAATGTTTAAATTAATCTTAAAAAAAGATTTCTAAAGTTGCACAATTACATCGATCCAAAGAAACAACCAGATTTAAAGTAGGCAAGAATGTTTTAGGGTAGCCTTCCTTCTAACAGTGGAAACACGACCATTTGCATCACGGTGGCCAGGGTGTGGATGACCTGGGTCATTCCCATCATAATACTAAGAACACAAGAGGCAATTTTTTTTTCCGCTTAAATGAACAGAATTATAAAACCTGCCTCTCAGCTTCCTCCCTGAAATGTGAAAAGGGAGGGGCGCCTGGGTGGCTCAGTCGATTAAGCGGCTGACTTCGGCTCAGGTCATGATCTCGCGGTCCGTGAGTTCGAGCCCCGCATTGGGCTCTGTGCTGACAGCTCAGAGCCTGGATCCTGCTTCGGATGCTGTGTCTCCCTCTCTCTCTGCCCCTCCCTCACTTGTGCTCTGTCTCTGTCTCTCTCTCTCTCTCTCTCTCAAAAATGAATAAACATTTCCAAAAAAAATTTTTTTTAATACCACAGAATGGAAAATGTCCAAACCAGCCAGTGAGGAAAAGAATAATAGTCCAACTCAAATAATGCAGGAAAGGAGGAAAAGACAGGCGTAGCGAAAGCAAGACAAAGAAACGGAAAGGTCAGTCATCTTAACGTCCGGTGGCAGCTCTCTAAGGAGGAAACCCAGTGCTAGAGACGGGATTCGGGTAGGACTTTTGGGTGAAAACAGAGCTCTTGAGTGTAAAGGGAAAATGATCAAAAATCATTCTTTAGCTGCTTTTCATGAGAAAATGAGAGGAATTTCTTATTCATCTACTAACTGTAAAAACTAGATGAGCAGAGAGCGCAGAGGGCGGAGAGAGGTGGGAGAGGGGCATCGGCAGCCGGTCCCCAGGCCCCCCGAGTGGGTTCCCGAGGGGTCTGCTCCTCTGCCCCAGCGCAGGACCATGGCCCCGTGGGCAGAGCAGGGGCTACGTGCCAGGCCCCCGACCCCTCCTCGGCCAGGATTCCCTCTGCTTCCCACCTTGCACATCGGCAGGCAGTGGACCCGGTGGAGAGAGAGGAGTCAAGTCAGGGGGCGGTGGGGGGCGGGGGTGGGGTTCTCTGGAAATGCCCCTGTGCCTGAGAAGCCACGGTCATTAAAAGCCCAGCCCTGAGAGCTGGGCGGCTCTACGTTCCGTGTGACGTGGGCTGGGCCACAGGGTAACCCCCACCCCTGCGGCCCCCAACCACCTCCCACGTTCAGCGGAGTCCCTGGAACCTGCAAATCCTTTGTGAACGATGCTTCTGTGCACGTCGAGGAAGGGGCTCTGCCAGTGAGTCACTCCTGCAGCCCCACGAGGTTAGTGGCCAATGGGAAACGGGCGTTCCACCGCATCGATTCTACAGAAGCTAAAGTTCACGGCAAGAAGCCTAAACTGGCCACATTCCAGGAGACGTCATCAGGCTGGGGTGTTCGGTGAGGACGTCCACCTGTCCGTGGCGAGGCCCCGTCCACCGGGTGAGTGGGGTGCCCCAACTTCGTACTTCCCCAATGACATCATTCCAAAACCCTGACACGGTGACCCGATGCGTTTATGAAACACTGTCAGCAGCCGGAGACACTCCCTGGAAGTACCGTCAGCTGTAACCACATTGGCAAGGCCGTGCCGCCCACCGTCCACAGACGGAGCAGTATGACCGGACGTCACGGCTGCCCGGCTGCTTCGCAATGGCACGCTACGTCCGTTCTGTGGACAGGAGCCATCAGCTCGATGCCAAGACACCCCACCCCCACCCCCCAGGCTGCAGGCGGTCCTTGCTGCCTCCGTGAGGAAAGATCCTGACAACAGAACCCACAGAAGAAGGTTAAGAAATGAGGTTAGAGGAACTGTATTCTGATGAGCCCCTGGATTCAGCTGGATCTGCAGCCCCACTACTCCCTGAATACTTTAGCTACATCAAATGTACCTTTCGGGGGTTTTAAGCCAATTTAAATCGGACTTCCTGCTATTCGTGCATGAGGCCAAACTGGTAAGATTTCATAAATTCAGGACCGCGTTTGGCTAATCTTTGTCGAACAGCATCTAGAACGTCGGGGACACTGAGGGCACGCACGAGGGGGAATGCTTCATCTGAGAAATAGGAAAGCGATCTTCACGTCTCCCCCACCCCCCGCAAAACATCATGGTGTTGCATCCCACGTGGTATTCCCCACAAAATAAAATGCTCTATGTGGCTTATGTGTCTCCCCTGTGGGTGCTTTGTAACTAAATAACCGCCCTTAAAAATCGTACTCTTCTGAAAGAACGTAATTTAAGTCATTTTGGTGGGATGGTGACTTACACAGACCAGTGGACTTTGATAAACAAACCTGTTCTCAGCTGATACGCTAGAAAAACCAGTTCGAAAGCAATTAATCCTGAGTCAAATTACATGCCTCTGGCCTCCCTTGGGACCCAGATGGAAGAGATTGTGACCCTCCCCAGATAAGCCCGGAAGCTCAGGACCGTGGCTCCAACCTCCCTCTGGAAACTGGCCTTTATGGGACTTAGGAGACCTAGAAAAGCCCCATGAATGAAGATTCCAGAGGCCACTTTTCCTGAGAGATGGGCAGGTTCCTGCATGCAGGAACACGCCAAGCAAAATCAAACAAACAGCCCGATCTAGAGCCGGAAGCCTTCCGTATCCACAGAGGAAAAACCAGCTGCTGAAAGGTTGAGGGTGATTATTTGGGAAGAAGTTTCTTTGTAGTCCTGGAACATTATTTCCTTCCGGCCACACACCAAAAAAGTAGACCAGAGGGTGTAGGACTGCACTAAGACAAAACCGGGGCTTAAAAATCTGAAATGTGGAGGTATTTGTTGCTTTCGAGGAGTCTGACACTCAGAAATCCAGATCTGGAAAGGAGGTCGTTGAGGACAGCATTCCCCAGGTATGAATATATTCGGCTTGCTGTTAAGGATCAGAAACACACAAAGCTGAGGCACTTTGGTGGCTCTGTGGCTTAATTGTCCGACTCTAGATTTGGGCTCAGGTCATAATGTCATAGTTCTTGATTTCGAGCCCTCCATAGGGCTCTGCTCTGGCGGTGCAGAGCCTCCTTGGGATTCTCTCTCTCCTTCTCTCTCTGCCCCTCCCCAGCTCACTCTCTCATTGTCTCTTTCAAAGCAGATAAATAAACTTTCACACACACACACACACACACACACCCAAAGCAGAAGCCAATCTCAAATTTCAAAAACCTGTCTATAGATTACTCTGGAAATACACTGAATGAAACACTTTGGGCAGCAATCCTATTCTCCTAAGGGACAGGCCAGGTTCAAAGGACAGCCGTGCGCCTTCTTTAGTTAGACGTCACCTTAACTCCTTACCTCTGCAAAGACCTTATTCCTAAATTTCCCCACCACCTCCATGTTATCCGTGGGCCGTGGGTGGGACAGCATAGCTAGCACGGGGGTCACCGAGGGTAGCTCTGGGCACCACGCGGGGCTGATGCGTTACCAGGTCACGGCTTTACCGTTTTCAGCAGCTCCTACTTCGATGCACGTAATTTCTGTGCCAGGCTGAGATGGGTCTCACCATTTGCCAGAGTTTTCAAGAAATACCAAAGATTCAGATTTTTAGGTGAGATTCTTGGAGTTGTCAGTGTTGGCCGCTATTAGGGTTCTGAATTTGTTATGAGATCGCTCGCCGAAGGGAACCCCCGTCCCCCACGGGATCCAACGGGTAAACAGGTGAGATTGTTCTTCTGCCTTCAGACGTCCTTGGGCACCGGCGCCCAACAATGGTGTTGGTTCCCCCCCAACCCCGGGCCACCGTACTTGACCACCGTTCTGGAGGCCGGAAGTCCTCAATCCCGGGTGTGGGCAGGGCCACGCTCCCTCTGACGTGTAGGGGGAATCCTTCCTCGCCCCTTTCTAGCTTCTGGAACCTCCCAAGCAGTTCGGGACGTGCTTTGGCCTCAGCTGCGGGACGTGGATCCCGGCCTCGGTAACAACACGGCGCCTCCCTCCATGTTTCTGCCCTCAGCTGGCGGTCTTCTATAAGGAAAATGGTCACCAGGGGGCAGGGCTCCCCCTGCTTTCGTATGACCTTACTTAACTGGCTACCTCCCCCACTGACCCTATGGTCAGATGGGGTCGCTGTGATGGTTAACTTTGTGTCACCTTGACTGGGCTAAGGGGGGCCTAGGTAACAGGAGACATGACTTCCAGTGATGAGACATGACTTCCGGTGATGAGACATGACTTCCAGTGATGAGACATGACTTCCGGAGCATCCGTGTCAGCGTCTCTGGAAGAGAGGGGCGTTTCAATCAGTTCACTGAGAAGAGGAATTGATTGCCGACGCGGGTGAGCACCATCCAACCTGTTGGGGCCTGAATGTAACAAAGAGGTGAATTTGTTCTCTTTGCTTGACCTGGGACATCCTCCTTCTCCTGACCTCACACCTCCAGCACCTGCTTCTCAGGCCTCTGGTCTCACTGCGTCAGGTGACCTGGCCTCCCCGATTCTCCAGCTTGCAGACGGCAGATGACAGGACTTCTCGGCCTCCATGGTCACAAAAGCTAATTTATGTAAACACATACTTATAAATATATTAATATTTACATTATATTATCATGTCTCTGGAGAATTTGGCTAATACAGTCACATACGGAGGCGCTGGGGGTGAAGACTGCCCATCTTTTGGGGGCACAATTCAGCCCCTAAGCTCCAAAATGGATGACCTTCCCATAGGCAGAGTACCTCATTGCAACAGCAACCCACAGTGCCAAATGGTACCTAAATCAGTGAAGGGTGGGCATTGCCCACCTGGGGCAAAGTTCCCCTGCACCTGCGGACTTGTAAACCCTAGAAAGCACGCCATCCACTAAGGTATGATGCGGGGGGCTTGTCCCCCCTTGTGTCATTCTGAGACCCAAGCTCCCACCACCTCTGCTATCCACTTAAACCGTGTCCTTCTCTGTGGCCCAGCTGAGGGGAGGAGAGAAGGGGAAATCCAGGGGTCTGCCTGTTCATGCTGCATCCCCTGGAGGAGGCACCTGTCATTTCCGCTCTCACTTCACGTGCAGGGAATAGTCTCAGGGTCCCAGCGGATTGCAGGGGAGGAGAGCAGAGTGCCGGGAAGAAGGGGGAGACGGACATGGGTGAGCTCTGGCAGAGTGTGCCCCAGGGTGAGCGAGATGACCCATGGACCCTCCCTCGTGCCCTTCACCGGTCTTTTCATCCATCTAGCGGCCAAGGCCAGCAGAAGACTCACCCTTAGAGGCCCGCAGAACCTCCAGATGGAAGGAGCCCGGGTCCCCCGACTAACTGCCTATGCCTTGCCCCTGGCACCCAGCCGATCGCACCTGACTTGGGTTAGCAACAAACTTCACCAAAGTACACGTCCCCTGGGCCACGCCACTAAGATTTGGAGGTTATCTGTTGCCAAAGCTAGCGCTAATTTAACTGATACAGGGCAGCCTTGAATAATACATAGATATCCCCTACGGAAGCAATATACCTTCAATATGAAATTCAGCTTCTACCTGTAAAACTTTTTTTTAAATAATAAAAACCCCGCAGAAATTATGAAAAGGATAATTCCATTATCTCCAACTTGCAGTCATTAAGAGTTTTAAAAGTTCCTGGTGCTCGTTCTTAACCACAACACTCTCTAATATTTATAAGCGTGTTAATATTAATAGTAGTGGGAATGACCAGACAGTCTGGTCACAGGAGGTAATAGAATAAAAATTAAATATAAGCACTAACAAAAATTCTTATAAAACCTTGTAAACCCTCTATCAAGAAAATGCATCAAACTCTTTTTATTACCTGCCCTGTAGGCTATCAAAATGTTTGCATATTTAAGCCTTCTCTTGTTAAAGAAACCTTTTCCTTCTTCTTTATGGGCCATTTATTTTATTGTGTATTACGCCAACAAGAGAAAAATTGATCTGACATTTATTCTTATATGTGATTTAATATAAATATGCATGAGTCTCAAATATATTTTTTCCTATAACCGCAAGCCGAAGTGTTTCTCTGCTCCAGGCTCCAGGAGAGACCGTTCAGCTACCTTTGTAATTGGGTCATCTTGATGGAGGGCAGTGGACGTTCAAGGGCATCGCGCCGAGGATCCAGCCTGGGCATGGCCTACGGGTTAGGAGCTCGGGTTCTGGGTTCTGATGGTATAAGCCCAGGCTCCCCCCCTTCCCTGCTGTGCGCTGTCGCCTCGGGAATCACCAATCAATTCTGTCCATTGTCTAAGTCGGACTGAAGAGGGATTTGTGCCAGGTGTGACCACAGTACCCTACCCCGCACAGGTCCACGTCCAGCATCACCGGGCCTTTCGGAAAGGTTCAGGCTCTTGTGACGGGCGGTCTTCCTGCAAAACTGAGGGTGCATTTTCTGTTCACGTCACCTGGTGAAGGGCTCTGACTGTAGAGAGAGGAGGCACATGAAGAAAGTGAAAATGGAACGAAACAAAGTTTTGCTTAAAGGGCATAGTGGAAAGTGAACCCAAGGGCATCTCAGACACGCAGCATGAGAGAACATGAGGCCGGCTGCTCCTGGGGTCTCCACTTTATTCCTTCCCAGAAAGGCCCTTCCCCCACTCAAAATTCTCCCTGAATTTGTCACTGCAGACTCCCCAGTCTATGTGTGTTAGTGACGGGGTGGGAGGAGCATAGATACCGGAGCGAGAGAGAGCAGCTCACAGATCCATCAGGAAGGAAAGTTGAGCAGCAGGTTAACAATCCACGCCCTCCCTTCCCCTAGGAACACCCTGGGGAAAAAGGAAGAAGACCCACTCACACCTCCTAATAAACATGCTGTTAGGGGAGAGCACTGTCCCATGAAATACAGGACGTATCGTCAGATTTAACAAATACAAACACGAGATGCCCAGGTACATTTGATTTTCAGGTAAACAACATTTTCTTAAAAGGTTGTATCTTTAAGTAATCTCTACACCCACCATGGGGCTCGAACTCACAACCCTAAGATCAAGAGTCACAGGTACCACCGACCAAGCCAGCCAGGCGCCCCAAAAACATTTTTTAAACTATAAGTATATCCCAAATATTGCATGGTACATACATACACTAAATGGATATAGATAGATAGATACATAAGACAGATGGATGGATAAGATAGATGGATAGAGAGATAGATAGGTAGATAAGATGGATGGATGGATAAGATAGATAGGTAGGTAGATAAAAAGTGCTTACCTGAAACCAAGCCTTAACTAGGCACCTTATGTTTGCATTTGTTGTCTGATAATCTGATCAGGAAATCTTCTGGCCAACACAAGAGTATTTGCTAGCAGGAGAAATGTTTTTCTTTTTAATGTTTATTTATTTATTTTGAGAGAGAGAAATAGAGAGCAAGCAGGGGAGGGGCAGAGAGAGAGGGAGAGAGAGAATCCCAAGCAGGATTCTCACTGTTAGCACAGAGCCCCATGCAGGGCTCGAACTCATGAACCATGAGATCATGACCTGAGCCAAAACCAAGAGTCAGACGCTTAACCGACTGAGCCACCCGGGGGCCCCCATTAGCAGGAGAAACCTTATCTGTTAGCGCGTTAACTTGGTCTGTCTAGCATATGCTAAAAATATCTGGAATGTATAGATTTATGAGACCTGACTCCTTGAAAAAGGACTCCTGAGTTTCAAAACTGTTGAACGATAAAGTTGTTGCGTGAGTGAACACCACCCTTTTGTGACCAATCACGGCCACGTATTTGGTGGCCACGCAGACGCCCCACTCACTGTGGTCTTCCCATGAGGCCGTGCCTCCCCCAGACTGGCCCCCGTCACTGAGGAGCACGACACAATGCCCGGCCATCCATTCCTGCCTGGGATGGGCTTCCTATGACAGGCATCCCTGGCTCAGAGACTCGCTAGTGGCCGGGTCAGGCCCTTCCCAGAAGCGCAGCATGGCTTGACCCTGCCTGCTGGACCCTTCCGTCCCACCAGCTTTCTCAGACAGTGTCCATAGACAGAAGACACCCCTGCCTTCTCCCACCTCATGGGAGTCTCCCCCATTAAACCCATTCCGTGGAGTCCCTTTGGCCATGTGCTTTTTGGAGGCCCCAAGCTCTCACAAAAACGCATCCATTGGGAGACCTCATTTGCTTAAGTCTGATTTATGATGTGTCCTTAGGAGTCGAGAAAGGGCCTGGAGGGCTGGGTCCACGGTGCTGGACCACCATCCGCCTCACCTGTGCCTCGGACCCTCGCCTGCCTTTGAAGTTATTCGTAAAGCTTGCTGTCGGGTGGTGTCCGTGGCTCTCAGGAGTCCAGCCTGACAATCCAAAGCTATGTGGTGTCCCATCTGCATTTTTCTCACCTCTCCCAACCAAGCTTCCACTAAGTAATAGCTGTAGCCAAACACATACACCCGAGGCTCAAATGCTAAGGATTTAGCCCAGTGTTTAGGACGGAAGACGAGGACAAACAGATGTGTCACAATCTGTTGGGACACCAGGTGCCATGTTTCTCTCCTGTGTGACTGCGTTCCGTTACCTCCCAGAAGAGTCATTATCCGAGGCGGGGCCACACTGACGGTTATGGTGAATTGTGTCCCACAGAATTCACACATTGAAACCTACCCTCCAAGGTGACCGAATTTAAAGACAAGGCCCTTAAAGAGGTGATTAGGGTTAAATGAGGTCATGGGGGTGGGTCCTAATACAGTAGGACTCATGTCCTTGTAAGACTAGGAGAAGGCACAGAGGAAAGGCCACCAGAGGTTATGATGGGGTGAAAACCTGCAGGCCAAGGACGAGGCTTCCGGAGGGAACAGCATGTCCTACGTCCTGAACTTAGACTTGCCGCCTCTAGAGCCATGAGAGAATAGACTTCTGTTCTTTTTTTGTGTGAGTTTTTTTTTTTAAGGTTTATTTTTGAGACAGAGAGAGAGGGAGCGCAAGCAGAGGAGGGGCAGAGAGAAAGAGAGAGAGGAGGACAGAGAATCCAAAGCGGGCTCCATGCTGACAGCAGAGAGGTCGATGCGGGGCTCGAACTCTTTACCTCTCTAACTCTCATGACCGCTGAGATCATGATCTGGGCTGAAGTCAGACGCTCAACTGGCTGAGCCACCCAGGTGCCCCTAGATTGCTGTTCTTTAAGCCACCCAGTCTGTCGTGGCAGCCTGAGCTGAAGAGTACAGCTCATGACCAGAACTGTGTCTACACTCCGATCCTTAGGGGGCTCCATGCGGTCACTCAGGGGCCCCTGCTTCTGCAACTCAAAGCTGCCATCCTCCGGGGCATCCAGGCCAACACCTGACCCTCTTCATGTGGCCAGGAGATGAGGGAAGGAACGGCATGAAGACTTGACAGGAGGCTCTAAGGACAAGAGCCAGGACTCCACGTGTGGTTGCTGGACAAGGTCACTGGGCCAGATGTCCAGGAGGCAAGGGCAATGCTTGGTGACCAAATAGCCAGTTTCTACCATAATAACATTACCAACCTTTCTTAAAATGTTTACTTATTTGAGAGAGAGAGAAAGACAGGACAGGGTTGGGGCAGAGAGAGCGGGAGAGAGAATCCCAAGCAGACTCTACACTCAGCACTGAGCCGGACTCAGGGCTCAATCCCACGACCGTGAGATCATGACCTGAGCCGAAATCAAGTCGGGTTGATTTGGATGCTAACAGAGTCGGATGCCTACCCTACCGAGCCACCCAGGCACCCCACCAACCTTTAACATCGCTTGGACAGCAGGTGCAGCCCTCTGCTCTGGGCCTGGCTCATCATCTCTTCAGGACCAGCTCTTTCTGTTAGGTGTGCAAACCGGAAAGATCAGAAAATATTTGCAAACTCTCGGCACGAGGCCCGCTGGCCAATAAGCATGTGCTGTCACTCTTCTCATTATTAGGTCATTATTTCAGACGACGTGCAGAGGGACCCTTTCCTGTAAAGCCAGCGAGCCGGGTGTGGGAGCAACCCATTTTCTCCTGAAAAGAAAAATGGGCATAGAATTGTTTGATATCATTTCTCCAGACACAAATGGATAAAAAAAAAAAAAGGTACCATGTGAAAACGCAGCTTCCTTTGGAGCTGCTTCTTCTGAACACACAATGGAACTCAGAACCGAGATTTCCTGTTTCCCACCAACCCCAAAACCATTCCCGTGGGATTAGGCTAAAGGCATTCTTACAGGTGGAGGGGGAAAAAAAAGGGAAGTCAATTCTGCTGCTGGAGGGATTTTGGAGGTAACAAAACATCCTTCCTCCAGCTCTCAGAGGAGGGGCAGGCAAGAAAAGAGGTTATGAATGTCTGGAGCTATTGGCAGAAACAGATTTTAAAGAACACATTTTGATTCATCAGCTTTGGTCCAAAATCTTCATTACGGCAAATGGTGGAGAGTCGATAAAGATGCCTCGTGTCGCCAGGGATGGTGCTTTCAACCCATCTGAGCGGGTTAGGCTTTCATGGATTAAAAGCCTTTTAATAATACCTGCTCAAAAGTTTCTCTCTCCCAGTGCAACGCAGTAACAAAAATCGTTGTACAGCCATTAGGCGAAGCCCAGACCGGAGACATAATGGTCTCAGGTTTATGAAGTTAGATGTAATGACACATTATGCCCTGGAGCATCGACAGTACGATGCTGTTCCATGAGGGTCCGGAAGTTCGGGCGTTTATCTGGATTTGGGACCTACAAAGACACACTTCTGCCCGTGGCTCGTCTAGGAGCAGTTCTGTCTCTTTTTGATGCGAAGGAGCACAGTCAGGTGGCTCTACAGGAGAAAACGAGGGATGGAGAGAAAGGGCAGAGGGCTTGTCTACTCTGGCACACACATAACAGACGAAAGTGGAGACCAGGGAGTGTCTGTCCAGCTTTCAGATAGAACAGGAACCATCCCCCACCATGGCACCCTCCTGCCATCGTAGCTTGGGGACTCCTCAGGACCCCAGGACTGTGGACGAGGCTCAAGGCTGCTTTTGCGAGTGGCTCACATGTTGACGTTGCCCTGTCTTCCCTGGATCCAGGCGATCAAACACCTGTGCAGCTCTGTCTTCTCTCCAGTCTCTAAATCTGTGCCGAACACCCTTCTCCAGCAATGCCGATCTCTCGCCATTAATGAACTTACTCTGCCTTTAAAACATCTCATTCAATAACCGCCCCCCCCCCCGAATTCCTCTTCCCTTTCCTTTCTCCCTCCTTTCCACCACCTTCTTTCTCATCACGCCTCCATAACACATTCTCCTTTTTGTAGATGGTCAGACTCCAATTGCAGTCGTTTGTGACCATCCCTAAAAGCTCGCACAAATGTGCATCCTTTTCTGGGGTAACGAATCTGTGATCACATACACTTTCTGCTCACCCTTTCCTCCCCATGTTAGAAGGCGCTTAGCTCCTACCTAGAACGATATGTGAAAAGTGGAGATAGGCACCTAGCCCAGGGCAAGACCCGCCACTACCAAAACACACACGTGCACACGCACACACACACATGCACATGCATGGACGCACCGAAAACCTCAATCTGTGTTGCCATTTTTCTCACCCAGCATCTGGCTCCTTTCAATATTCACACACACACAAAAATAGAACAAACCCTTAGGGACACTTCGTGAGACGCTTTAACTTCAAGACATCCTCCATGCTCTTTTTAAAAAATATTCTATGTAAATGAACGCGTTATAGAACAAAACAGAGGTCTCCCTCTTCTCAGTCTATTTTTAAGAGACCTTGTGCTCTTCACTTCCTCGTGGAGAAGAATCTAACATTGTGGCATAAATAGATGGAGAACAGATCGAAACTGTCTCCCACTCTCCTTCGTAGGTCAGAAGTGGTCAAGTCAATCACACATCCCAGCATCAAACAGGCGATCCCGTAATAAAGGTGTTAGTTTCAACTTGGCGGAAAGTAAAAGAACATCGCTTTAGTTCTGATAAAAATTCACTTATAACCACTAATAGGGATAATTTGATCCCAACTTTGCTGACTTTTAGAATAGAATTGTGGGTCCCAGGGGGCCCTGGGCACAGAGGACATCTTTATACTCCAAAACTGGAGGCTGGCGTGTGGCTGGTTTAGTCTTCACGCAACCAGTAAACACATTAAATCTAGCATGGATATCACGGTGAGGTCTGACCCGGCCACGACTAAGACACGCTGATGTGGATATTGCCAAACGTCGTCTTCCTCCTGCCACAGAGCAAGCCACCTGGCAGAGCAGGAGGGCTGATGGAGGGAGGGGGAGCAGGGAGAAAGGGCAGCTGACAGGTCCAGGGTCCCTCCAGGTCCCAGTTTCTGACACCCAGGGCAGCACCCCTCTTGCAAGAGACACGTCGCCTTCCTTTTAATGGACGTCCATCCAACGCAAGCCGACTCAAGACGGATCCTGTTCCGTGCAGCCGAGGTCGCCTGCCTCACACAGGTGCCCAGCGGTTCTGGTCCTACCATCGGATCGGTCTGATCGGTGAAACTATGAAACCAGAGCAGAAGTGGTCTTGCCATCACTCAATGAAGGTCATGCTTCTCTGAAAACTTACACTGCTTGCACAACAGCCCCCTATAGATTCTTGTCCAAACCATGGTTTCACTTCCATCTTGGATGCTCCCAGGCAGAATTCCGGCAGCAGCATCCCGGACTCCAGGGGAAATTCTGTCTTCCCTTTCGGGGGCTGGGATCGCGTTGATCGAGGTGTTCTCGGGAGGCTGTGCCCCGCGGGGCGAGCCTGCAGGGCGCCCCCGCTCAGGAGGGCATGTGCTCTGTCCCAGCCTTCCTCCACCTCAGACACACGGGGGGAAAACGAGGCACGGCACAGCGGACGTCCGCCGCTGGACCTGAACCCAGGAAAAGGCGTGCCATAGCGAGACCCACGCCAAGGTGGCGGGTGGCTGCTGTCCACAGCTCCGATGCTCACGAGGCTTCTGTTATCTGCAACCGTAGGCACCGTTCACGACCATCCGGCACATTCCAGAGGATCGCCAGAGTGGGCCTCTGATGGGGTCTCGTCTGTATCCATCTGCCTCCCTTTTCTGATGCCTCCTGGTTTTCTGAAGCAGAGTTTCCCCAGTGGGTTCAGCACCCGGGGTACAAAGATACTCTTAACATTTCTAGTGACACCGGCTTCCAACACTGATAGGGAATAAGGCGCCCCAGGCCCCTGCTAAGCCTCTTGCAGAATATAGCTCATTTATAGCTCATTTATAGCTCAGATATAGCTCACTTATTCATTTCACCCAGTGAAACAGGTCCTATCCTCGCTCTGACTCTACAGATGTGAGGCCTGCACAAACCATCTGATACCCTGGGTCGGACTCATTGTAACTACGTAGACTAAGAATAAAAACTGAGTTGAGAGGCACCCGGGTGGCTCAGTCGGTTAGGTGAGCGTCCGACTTCGGCTCAGTTCATCATCTCGCAGTCCGTGAGTTCGAGCCCCGCGTCGGGCTCTGGGCTGACAGCTCGGAGCCTGGAGCCTGCTTCGGATTCTGTGTCTCCCTCTTTCTCTGCCCCTCCCCCACTCACACTCTGTCTCTCGCTCTCTCTCTCTCTCTCTCAAAAATAAATAAAAAAATTTTAAAAACAAAGCTGAGCTGACACCAGGAAAATCAAGAAGAGATACTACCCACATAAACTAATAAATAAATATAGTCACCATGGCACTGGCCAGTCCTCTCGGCTGAGCTCAGAGGAAGCTGCCACCAGGGACGTTTCCCTGTTTTCTCGTCCCTAGAGTCTCCACGCCTCTCTTGGGTACATTCCAGCTTTGTACACATATCTGTCAATACACACTTTAATGATTAATCTGGAGACTATTTATTGATCATGTCTTATCCACCCTTCTTTCTGTTCCAGTATTCAGTGTAGGGCCTGGCACGGTCATTAACTCCTACATCCAGCCCATGCCTTCAACGCCCGCCCCATGGGGGAAGCTGGGATTGTAACAGGGGTGACACCAGACCCCACCCCCACCCCTGGAGGTTTGTGGGGCAAACAAACACGAGCCGCGTCTTCGCAAGAAGGTGGATAATAAGAGGACCAGTGGACAGAAGCAGCTCTCGGGGTCCTGTCATCACAGACAACAGTGTGATCGAGGTGGGATCTCGGGGGAAAACCCGCGTGGGCACCTAACAGGGTAAAGCGGGATGCTCTGACGGGGTTTCGCAGAATCCGAACAGGCTTCCCTAAGAGAGCGAGCGGTGTGCCAGGGCCCCTGGGAGGTGAAGCGGAAGCAGCCAGGTAGCAGCAGGTGGAAAATGTTCAGGGCGGAGGGGAAGGAAGTGAGAGGAAAGGCCAGTGCAGGGGGGCGGGCGTAGAGAGCAGGGGAGCTGGTGTGGAAGGCTGGAGGGACGGCAGGGCGGGAGGGGGCCTGGCTTTGGTGGGAAGATTGTGAATGTTGGGTCCCCCCGCCCCGAGAACAGCAGGGAGGACCACGTAGAAAAGGATATAGGAGGACATTTGCATTTAAGAGGATCCCACCAGCCGAAGTACCTAGAATGAATCTGAGGGGCCGGGAGGGGGTGAGGGGAGGCCAGTTGGAAGGTTCTAGTCTGTGCAAGAGGTGTTGGTAGCACAAGAGCGGTGGGAGGGGGAACAGAACGAAAGGGGGAGGCACGGAAGGGACCTGGAGGGATGTGCACGTACATGAACGTCTGTTTCAATGAAAGTACACCGCGGGCTCTTTTCTTAGGCTGCCCTCGGACGAAGTTCCGGCAACGATCATACGGAGGAGGTGACAGAACTTGGCCAATTCCAACGGGCTTCTGATTTGCCAGACACAGAGCTTTTATATCCTGTTGTGCCTTGAGAATCGCTTAAAAAACAAGATGCTGCAGCGACGCCTGGCTGGCTCAGTCTGTTGAGCATCTGACTCTTGATTTGGGCTCAGGCCGTGATCTCACGGTTCCTGAGATCGAACCCCACATCAGGATCTGCACTGACAGTGGGGAGGCTGCTTGGGATTCTCTCTCTCTCTCTCTCTCTCTCTCTCAAAATAAATAAATAAACTAAAAAAATAAAATTAAATTAAAAACGATGTTGCCTTCAAGGCTTCTCCAAACTGTTTGGCTGGGGAACGGCTTTGGTTCTCCCAGAGGCACATCCCTAAAGAGTGTTCGGTACAGCACGGGGATCTCCAACCTCATCCACACTCTTGTTTTGCAGGAGGGGAAGGAGGGGGTCCAGAGAGAAGGAGGTTGCCAAGCTCTTGCTCAGGGAGCAGAGTGAGAAGGAGAAGCCTCACCGCCTCACTCTTTGTAAGGTGTAACTGGGGCCACGTCAGTGCTCCCTGCAGGAGCCACGGCTGAGCCCCTGGAGAGCCACCCCTCTCTCAGGGCCCCTTCCGCACTCGGTCAAAGCCACCATCCGAGGAAACCAAGCCCAGGCTTTTCCTCCACCCCCAACCCAAAGCACCCGCCTGGCCGCGACTTCTCGGCTCTCCTCCCGCACGGAAGCCCCTCTGCCCTTAAAAGTCAACCGGTGCTCGAAGTGCCCCCCCTCAGCGGCTCTGGCATGTTCCCAAGTGATAATTGGTGCTCTGCCCGTGCCAAGAGCCGCCTTGTTCTGTGCTGTAATGAAAAATAACCAAGAAATAAAACTTTCGAGAAGAAAAAGAGGCCTGCGGATCCTGGGAAGGGTAATTAGAATTTTGCACACAAAGACCCACACGGGGTTCTCAGGAGGTAACCAACAACGGAGAGCAGAGAAGGCAGAAAACCTCACAGCAAACAGAGTGCAGACATAAAAGGCTTATTTGTTCCCCCCTGGGGTAGGTGCCCTGGGTGAAAGAGCCGTAATTAATTGCGGGCCATGTCAAGGCCCCAGGAGACGCCAACGGCCGCGGCCTCAGCGGCGGGCCGCCTGCCGGGAATCGACCAGAGTTTGTCACATCCAGGCCAGCTCGGTTTTGGGGGTCACAGCCTCACCTAAATGCACGATTTAGGCCGGCCAGCTGGAAAGCCGTCCACAAAGCCCGAGCTTTCCGAGACAAGATGCTTCTCTGTGCGCCCATTTCTTCCCCGGGGCCGTGGGCTCTGCGAGGGCAGCGAGGGCCCGTGTTCCTTTCCAGGGCTGCCGTATACACTGCGGCAAACCCGGGCCATGCATTCTCGCAGCGCTGGAGGCCAGACCGTGCTCCCCCTGAGGGCTCTAGGGAGGAGTCCTGCCTCGCCTGCTCCAGAGTGCCTTGCAGAGGCTCTGAGGGAGCATCTGTTTTCCTCCGTCCCAGCTTCCAGATGCCAGCCGCGTTCCTTGGTCCCGGCATCCCTCCAACCCCTGCCTTGGGCATCACATCCTTCTTGACTCTGGCTGCTGTCCTCTCTTTTATAGAGACACTTGAGATGACATACGGCCACCAGGCTGACACGGCCCCGGGGCTCACCTCTCGTCTTAAGATTCGTGACTTAATCACACCGGCAGAGTCCCTTCGGTCACGGAAGGTAACAAATTCACAGGTTCCAGGGATGGGGATGTGAACATCTTGGGGGTCATTGTTCTGCTTATCATAGACTTCACTTATTATTACCTATTATTCAGCCTGGGGGCTCCGGTGGTGGGGAGAACCGGCAGGTGTAACGAAGCCCCGTAGGCCCACAGTCTGCTCACCTGTGCCTCCACCCTTGTGTTCCAGCCCAAGCCCTCCGCCCGGCACTGAAGCCAGGAGCACGACTGAAGGACACAGCTCGGACACCAGCCGCCCAGCACCAAGGCCGAGCTGGGAAGGGTAAGGAGCCACAGAGAGAATGCACGCGGCTTTCCTGACCGCGCCAACCCAGCCTGCAGCAGGCGTTGGAGACGGAGGTGCCCTGTGAACACGCTGGCAACAGCAAGCCTCCGTGCTCCCCATGGATCTACACGCATGTGCAAAAACACCCAAGGTGAGGGAGGGTTCACCCCAAAGCAGAGATTACCTGAGTCCTGGGATGGAGGAGGGGACAGGTGTCGAGGAAATAAAATGTTTTCGTTTCTCACATTAGATTGTATTCATGCGTATCTTGTTTAGCTAAAATATATTTAGAGCAAACGTGGGCCGTCCTCTGTCCAGGAAGGTCCCGTGACGCTGCTAGTCACCCGCCCTCTCCTTAGAGGCACCTACATGTCTGTGTCAGTAGTTCAGGTTGAACGTCTGAAACCCTGAACGCACATTTCTTTCTGTATTTCCTGTGCTGTGGCCTTTTCAGAAACTTGTTAAAGATGGCCTTTTGCCTCCTCTGAACAAAATGTTTTACCCAGAGCCCGCCGTCATTGATCAACTATTTTTGGGTGGTAAATAAGCATGGATGCTTGTACCCCAACCTTGGGTTCAGATCCTGCCGCAGCCCCTGCTGGCTGTGTGACCATGAGTGTCATGCTTGTCCACTCTGTACTCAAATGCCTTTATCTGTCAAGCGGGGGGAATGACAGGATCTGCCTCCTGAGTTTGTCATGAGGATTAAATGAGCTCGTATATGTAAAGGGTTTGGAGTAGAGCCAGTCACAGGATGAGCAGTGTAAGGGTTAGCTATTACCATCATCATCACCACTATTACCATCGTCATTACCATTCACCACCATCATCACCACCATCACCATCATCACCACCATCACAATCACCACCATCATCATCACCACCATCATCATCATCGCCATCATCACCATCACCAACATCACCAACATCACCATCACCAACATCACCAACATCACCACCATCACCACCATCACCATCATCACCACCATCACAATCACCACCATCATCATCATCACCATCATCACCATCACCAACATCACCACCATCACCACCATCATCATCATCGCCATCATCACCATCACCAACATCACCAACATCACCACCATCATCACCACCATCACAATCACCACCATCACAATCACCACCATCACAATCACCACCATCACAATCACCATCACCATCATCATTACCACCATCATCACCACCATCACCAACATCACCAACATCATTACCACCATCACTATCACCACCATCACCACCATCATCACCATCATCACCATCATCACCAACATCATCACCAACATCACCACCATCACCATCACCATTATCATCATCACCACCATCATCATCACCACCATCACCATCATCACCACCATCACAATCACCATCATCACCATCACCACCATCATCATCATCGCCATCATCACCATCATTGTCATCATTTTCCAGAAAATAGTATTAATATACACATTCCTGGCCTTGCTGCAAACCAAGAATTTTAATATCAAAGCTGCCCTCTAACATTCAGAGACACAAGTTTCTAGGCCATGACTTCCTAAACCTGGAACCTCAGGTTCTTCCCCAAACCTCCTCCTTTCAGGAACTGACACCACCGTCCATAAACCAGGGAGCCATCCTCCTCTTGTCGTCTTTCTTTCACACCCACACCGTCTACGGGTGCTGTGAACTCTACCTGCAGAGTGGAGCCCAATCTTCTACCTCCTCTGCCTCGCCTACCTCAGGGTAAGTTTTTTTCCAACAATTTAACAATAAAGAAACATCCTTGGTTGGAAGATTACACAAAAACAGGCAGTGATCCAAGTCCCCTGGGATGTAGTTTGCTGATCCCTGGTACAGACTCTGCTCAGATAGCAACACCTTGGAGAGGCCATCCCAGACCACCTATTTGAAATAGGGTCCTCCTTGCCACTCACATGCTACTGCCTTGTCCTGCTTGATGATTCATGGCACTTTCTGCTTCTAGACACTTACTGTGTGACCTTGGGCTGGTTTCCTAACCTCTCTGTGCCTCATTTTGCTCATCCATGTTATGGGGACACATATAATAAGAACCGCTACCTCTTAGAATTATCAAAGGATTTTTAAAAGTAAATACATTGGATGGGGCTCAGTCGGTTAAGTATCTGACTTTGGCTCAGGTCATGATCTCACGGTTTGTGAGTTCGCGTCGGGCTCTGTGCTGACAGCTTAGAGCCTGGAGCCTGCTTCAGACTCTGTGTCTCCCTCTCTCTCTGCCCCTCACCTGTTCATGCTCTGTCTCTCAAATAATATATAAATGTTAAATTTTTTTTAAATTTAAAAATAAATACATTGGAAAAGCCCTTAGGAAAGTACCCATTTCCCGGTAAAGGCTAGGTGACTGTTAGCCACTAAGGGTTATCTGTCCATGCCTGCCTCATCTGACACATCACAGTCCCCCTGAGGGCAGGGCCCACATCTGGCTTCGTCACTAATTTGTCCTCAGCAAGCGCACCATCCAGCTCGTAGGAGACATCCAACTAATTCCTGTCAAATAGACACATGAAGGATGGTCGGGGTGAGCACGATCCTGAGCATTTGACGATGAAATTCAAACATGTGCATCAGAAACTGTGAAGTAAGTCTCCAGATCCTTCCTCTAAACACAGCTTTTCTAACTCAACTTGGCCTTAAGTCTGTCCGTTTTCCCAGAGTACCAGCAACTATCTTTGATTTGTTTTACTTCTGTTTTTTCAAAACCTTTATGTCTAACTTAAAAAAAAAAATCCTGTCTAGTGGGTGAATGCACATTTACCAAACAGGAATAAACAGATGTCTCTCATTAGTACAAGGCAGCTTTAATCTTTCACACGATTTTAATTTTATTTTCCCGTTTATGTTCATTAATAGATCGTATGGAATAAAGACTTCAGACAAATAATGCAATTTCGCAAGTTTCCACTTGGGAGACTCTGCTGAGTTTAGACAGAGGGCACCACAGCTGCCTCTTCCAATTTGCTCAGGGGGTCGAATGAGCTTCCAACATTTTATTCAAAGACAGTGGTATCCCCCAAACAGCCTTTTGTTCGTTCATCCAAGCTCAGAAGAGCAGGAAGAATGGGGACCACTGACCTTGATCTGACCTTGTGGCCACCTCTCCGTCCGTGCTCCACGCCTGAGCGAGGGGAAGTGGCTAAGACCCCCGGGTCTCTCTGGGATGGAACGCATTGTCAGGCCAAATGTGGGGCCAGGGTCTCCCCCTCAACTGCCTGCAGGCGCCACAAACTAATCTGGGTGAGCGATTCACGCTGGTGATTTTCTTGGGTCTCTTTCACAAAGAGGAAGCCTCTCGACATTCACAAGGAAATAGGAGCTCCCCAGTTCTCTGGAAATAGCCGGGCTTCTGAGTCAAGCTTTTGTCTCCTCACTTTTGACGAAGACACGTTTTCAATAAAGATTTTTATTTTTGATTCTCTTGCAAGTTCTCTGATTACACTAAAAAAAAAATATCTTACTTTCCTGCTGCTAGTTTCCTTGAAAAATCTTCCTTTTATCAAAGAGAAACCAGGCCTCAAGCTCAGGGTCTAAGAGCCAGCTAGAATTTAATAAACCTCCTCTGTGTTTATGACACTTCTGGTTGTTTGCTATTTGTGGCAAACAATACAGGTTTTCCACTGATGGTGGTGATCCAAGGTTTCCTGTTGGGATACATTTATTTAAGAAAAAGTTAAGATTTTTTAGAAGTTTGTTTATTTATTTATTTTTAGTATTTATTTATTTTTGAGAGGAAGAGAGAGAGAGAACCTGTGAGCAGGGGAGGAGCAGAGAAAAAGAGGGAGACACAGAATCTGAAGCAGGCTCCAGGCTCTGAGCTGTCAGCACAGAGCCTGACATGGGGCTCAAACTCATGAACTGCGATATCATGACCTGAGCCAAAGTCGGATGCTTAATGGACTGAGCCACCCAGGTGCCCCAAAGTCTTTTTTCTTAATGTTTATTTATTTTTGAGAGAGAGAGAGACAGAACAGGAGCAGGGGAGGGGCAGAGAGAGAGGGAGACAAAGAATCCAAAGCAGGCTCCAGGCCCTGAACTGTCAGCACAGAGCTTGATGCAGGGCTTGAATCTACGAACCATGAGATCATGACCTGAGCCGAAGTTGGACCCTTAACTGACTGAACCACCCAGGCACCCTGAAAAAGTTAAGATTTTTTTAAGAAAAAAAGATGTTTTCATGACGACTTAGCAGATCTTGTCGAATCCTGAGAAGGGGTCCTGGGCACATGCAGTGACACACTGAGAGGAAACCAGCTTGCGCAGGGCACCAAGCACAGCAGAGCGATCACCTTGCACATCCAGACAGGGCAACTTCACAGCCCCTGCCCCATCTGAGGAACCTCCACACTGCTTTCCAGAGCGGCTGCACCAATTTGCATTCCCACCAACAGTGCAAGAGGGTTCCCGTTTCTCCACATCCTCTCCAGCATCTATAGTCTCCCGATTTGTTCATTTTGGCCACTCTGACTGGCGTGAGGTGATATCTGAGTGTGGTTTTGATTTGTATTTCCCTGATGAGGAGCGACATTGAGCATCTTTTCATGTGCCTGTTGGCCATCTGGATGTCTTCTTTAGAGAAGTGTCTATTCATGTTTTCTGCCCATTTCTTCACTGCGGAAGACAGTTTCAATGACGCCGACAAACATCAGGCATCGGGCATTTTATGTGAGTAATGCTGGGTTGTCCTGACCTTGTCGGGACAAGCAGAGCCTGGGCCCCGGGCTGTATGTAGCTCTCGTTTTTCCTTCCAGCATTTGCAATAACCATGCTCAGTCAGTCATATTGATATTGTTAGCTTGGTGCTTTTCTTGGCTCATCAAATATTTCCTAATGAGCTTTCCACCGGCCGCATCCCAGTTATTGCGACTTTCAAGTTAAGAGCATCTGGTTTTTAATGTTTATTTATTTACTTTTGTGAGAGAGAGAGAGAGAGAACGCAGGGGAGGGGCAGAGACAGAGGGAGACACAGAATCCAAAGAAGACTCCAGGCTACGAGGTGTCAGTACAGAGCCCAACACGGGGCTCGAACCCACAAACCACGAGATCATGACCTGAGCCCAAGTCAGACACTCAACCAACTGAGCCACGCAGGTGCCTTTCAAGTTAAGAGCATCTGAACTGGCGGGCTTTGTGGAATTCTCTGCTGGAAGATTAGCTATCCTGACGGAAAATTACAGAAAGGGCATTTTCCACTTTGTGTCTTATGAGAAACGTAGCCGGTCCTCGGGCCACCATCAGCGAGCCCCTGTCATGTCCTGAGCTCTGAGCTGAGACCTCTGCCCGGTCGGCTCAGGGCTCATCACCCCAGGAGGCAGGAACCTGTCAGAGCCCGCACGGGTGGATGGCTCCTGCAGGAGGGCACGACAGGGCTCTACTCCCTCACACAGCAGCACCCCCTCCCCAGAGCCATCGATGCCCTTTCACCATCCTGAGGGGCGCCACGGGGCATCGCATCCTCCCCGGCATCCTGGGCTTCTGACCCCGGCCCGGGTTTGGATTCTCAGCCAGGACGTGGCAGTGGTGGGCCAGCCTCCCATCTGGACAATCCCTGAGAAAACCGGTTGGTCCTGCCTCCCTCGATGCCACTGGAAATTCAAACCTCGCACACCCAGGCCCACGTGGGAACTTTCCCCAGGCCTACCTCGAGCCATGAGAAAGGCCGCCCCACCCTGCCCTCCTGGCTCAGGCCTGGCTGTCCCCACCCGGCCCTCCTCAGGAGGCCCTTTGATGAGGGATGAACTTGCTCTCCATTTCTCCTGGTGGGTGGGGTGCCGTCAGACTACCTACTAATCGGGAGGGAGTCCACGCACAGAGAACCCCAGGACACCCCAGCACCAGGCCCTCCTGCGTGGCGGGTGACCTTGGGAGGTGACTCAGCTTTCCACTCTTGTCTTCTCGTCTACACCGCAGGGGTGACCACAGTGCCCACCTCGCAGGGTCACAGGATCAGCGCTGCAGGGAAGCTCGGGGCCAGGCACAGACGCCTCCCTCGGCGGTTCTGTGAGCCACACCGAGATTACTCTGTGGTCTACGGACAGGAGGGTCGGCTGCAGGCAGCGCGTGTACCTGGGCTGCCCCCCCTCCGCCCTCCACAGAACAGCAGCCCTTTCCTGACCCGACCCACCCAGCACCCAGCAGAGGTGTGAGCAGCGGGAGAGTCCAGGGCCGTGGCCCCAGGAACCTGGGCCTGGCCGGACATCCCTTCCCAGCGCCGCTCCCCGAACGCGGGCCCGGGGTCCTTGGTCTTCTGTTTTTCTCATGGGAGACCCAAATTGGAGATTTTTATATGACACCTCTTGAATTTTTAAAATGAAAGAATCTGCAAATTACTTGTGCACAGTTTGAACACGGCAGGTGCACGTGCTGAATTCAGGCCGCAGGCCACCGGCCCCGCTCTGCATGGCCTTGTCCTTCTGCCTGAGAGCTTCCCCACACCCCCCGGCGATCTGCTGCCCCCCAAGCCCCTTTTCCCACCCACCAGACCTGCAGGTGTTCCCAGAAGGAAAGGGAGGGGATAAATCAATGCCCAGAGGAGGCGATGGTCGGTAGCAGCTTGGTCAGCGGCCTCCCCCCGGAGAATCTGGGATTCAAAGGCCTTTTCTGGGACAACAGTGACTTTGAGTGCCGGCCAATGGCCCCCTCCTCCTCCCTTGTTGCTGACGGCCCCATCCCGTAATAGAGGCTGGATACCGATTCACTTCGTCAGGCTCTTTGTAGATGACCCAAGATGGGGTTTCCATAAAGGTTCCTTCTTTTTTCTTTTTCTTTTTTTTTTTTAAAGCTATGTATGTATGTATTTATTTATTTAGAGGGAGTGACAGAGAGAGAGGGAGAGAGAATCCCAAGCAGGCTCCATTAGCGCAGAGCCCAATGCAGGGCTTGAACCCATGAACCGTGAGATCATGACCTGAGCTGAAATCAAGAACCAGACGCTTAACCAACTGAGCCACCCAAGCTCCCCTGAAGTTTCCTTCTTAATAAATAAAAGACACGTGGGAAGGTTCACCTCTGTCGGAGCTTCCCACCACTACCCCCACTGCCCCACAAATACACACACACAAAACTTGCCTTCTTCCTGCTTTTGTGTGTGTATGGATGAAGATGTGATGGTAGGAGCTCTGATAGCCATCTTGTGACCAGGAGGGGACAAGACTAAGAACCATAGATATGACGGGGGCAGCCAAGAGGACAGAGAGAGTCTGGGTTCCTTGGAAATGTGGGAGAAGTCCCAAGCCAACCCCCAAGTCAGCCAACTTTAGGCTTCTTGGTATATGACATAATAACCTCTCTTGTTTAACGTCTTCTAGGTGAACATTCTGTTCTTGGCACTAATGCAAGGTGGACTCGGAAGGCAAAGAAACTGAGATTCTATTTGTGACATTCCAAGAGCCATGATAAACATACGGAGAATGTTTTCTGGGATTGGGCGTATCCTTCCTCAAGGTCCCAACGATACAAAATGAACAGCGTTGCTCCTGTCACTTAAAATGAAATTAAGGGGCGCCTGGGTGGCTCAGTCGGTTAAGCGGCCAACTTCAGCTCAGATCATGATCTCACGGTCCGTGAGTTCAAGCCCCGCGTCGGGCTCTGTGCTGACAGCTCAGAGCCTGGAGCCTGTTTCGGATTCTGTGTCTCCCTCTCTGTGACCCTCCCCTGTTCATGCTCTGTCTCTCCCTGTGTCAAAAATAAATAAAACGTTAAAAAAAATTTAAAAAAAAAATGAAATTAAGGGGCACACAATTGCCCTGTCTTTTCCAGGGCAATTTCCAAATGCTTTCCCTGCCTCTGTGAGTCTGTGCAGGTGTCCGTGTGTGTTCCCATAACACACTCACAAAAGTGGATGGACACTTCTGATGCAAGGCTCTCACCTAGATTTATGGGGTGGATAGTTGCAATAAAAAAAAAAAAAAAAAAAAAGACAGCCGATACAGTCAGAGCGTGGTGTGTGGAATTTAATCACAAGCATCTAGGAAGCTGGCTGACTTCTTTCCATCCCACGTAAGACGTGCAAGAGTCCTATACCACCGTCAGCCGGAAATTCATAAGGAAAATACTCAATGAAACGTCCTTCTGTCAACCTGGTAAGTGACCCCCACCAAAAGCTCCAAGCCCCATTAGCCAACTGTGAATACAAATAATTGCTTTCCAGTTGAGAAATCTCCATCCCTTCTCAGGACCAGGCTGACCTAAAGCGCAGGCGTTTCCCGAGTGGGAGCGCCCCGCCCCGAGCTGAGCCTCCCCCTGCAGCCACGGGGGGGCGGACGCCCCCCTCAGACTGCCACGCCCCTTCCTTCACCGCCCGATCAGAGTCGCGATTCCCTTAAACAATCGCTGCAGGACAGGCCGGGAGGGCACGATGTGGGGCGCTTCAATGGGCTGGACTGTAGACGCCTTTTCCGCAGCGGCCACTACGAAAAGGGCTGGAAAACGCCGCCCGACCACCTCGCAGCCGAGCGGCCGGCGGAGAGGTGCCTCCACGGGGTCTCGGATGCGTGCGTTTCCTCCGGCCGCCGCGGGGGGTTAAAAATAACTCACTTCTTCCCCGCGATGAGCAGCCAGCCAGCCCCCCGCCAGGAGGCAGCCTCGTGGCCGCGCTCGGGGAAGCGCGTGCACATTATCAGTCCGACGAGGCGCCAATGAATCCGGAGCCGCCCCCAGACCCGGCGGAGCCCACCCCCCGGAAGGAGCGCTCGGAGCCCTTCCTCCTCGGGCTCCGGAGGTCGCGCTAACCGCGCCGCAACCCGCCGTGCTGGTGGATGAGCGCTTATCTGAGCCGGACAGTGGCTCGAGCCTGCGGTTTCGGGACCGCGTGAAACGCCACCGTGCCCCCCGCCGACCCCAGTGCGTCTTCCCCCGCCTCCTCGCGGGGGTGGGATCGGTGGGGTTGGCACCCGCTTTCAGGCAGAACTAACGGGGTGGGGGAAGCGTCTCCACTCCAGGCAACTTGAGGTTTCCTCTGATTTGCATCCGTGAGAACAGCCCCAGCCCTCCCTCCGGCCAAAGCACTTCGTGGATGGCACCGGGGTGGCGCGGAGCCACCCGCTGCCCTGAGCGGCACAGCCGTGCAGCCTCGCTCTCCTGCATCCAGGGCAGCGATCGGTCTGCACTGTGAGTCCTGAAGGAGCAGCAGGGCTCCTGGGGGGCGGAGGAGGGGGTCCCACCCAGACCCCACCTACAAAATACAGCCGATGGCACCAGTCCTGCCCGCCCTGAGCATCTTGCAAGACCAAATGGAGCGAAGCGGGTGAAGCAGCGTGAGCAGCACGAAGCACCTTGCACCACAAGCCAGCATCCCCAGCCTCCGTCGGCTCCTCCTCCCGTGCTCATGATCCTGACCCTGCGAGGCCCACGGAGGGGACAGAGCCCAGCTCAGCCGTGCCACAGCCTCCCCGGGAGAGACACAGGGCAGGTGGGACCCGGGAGGGAACAGTTACAATTCTGTAACTGTGATGCTGTCCACCGCACATCCTCCCCTGTCGCCTCCCAGCTATCCGATACACCGAAGGTACAGCTCGTTGCGTGTGGTCAAAACGCAAGGTTCCTTTGTCTCCTCCTGCCCCTTCAAAGTTATTAATTGAGCTTAAACCTCCCTAAGAAAGGGGGAAACGTATGCACGATTCGAAAGCAGTATGTTCCGCTCATGAATGGCTGGGTTCGTAGCCCCTGATTGGGACCAAGCCCCACGTTTCGCGGCTGATGACGCCAAACTCAGAGAGGCCCGTCAGCCGGCCGTGACGCACAGCACATCTACAGGGTCAGAGTTGACCCCGAGCCCTGCCGAATAAAGTGCTCATTATTATTATTCCGCTTATTTACCGACAGACACCGTAGCTGGAGGAAAACACTGGGATCGCTATCGTGCTCGTCACTGAATGCCTCATTAGGGAAGAATGTTCCCGAACGGTGCAGCGGGGTGAACAATTTACACAACGTTCCACCCCACGAGCCGAAAGTGCCGCCGGTAGAATTGGAAGTACGCGAGAAGGAGTGCATTTTTTCTCGAGCCAAGGCTGCGTTTTGCAAGAGCAAGGGGAGGAACAAATATTCCCAGCCCAGATGTCAGGTGAAGAAGCATCCACCTCTCGGGACGTACCGGCCGCGCACCTGCAGCCGAACGCGGTTTCGTGGCTGGAGCGGTGGAGAGATACGGTCACTAAAGCCCGTGGTGGCCACAGGCTTCCCGAGAGCCTGGGGGTGGAGAAGGTCGGGACAGACGAAGGGGGAGGAAGCGGGGTCGGGCAGGAGCCTCAGAGAGCACAGAGCAGGTCTGAACCCCGTGAAGGAGCGGCCGACCGGGAGGTGGAAGTTCCAGCACCGTCCCTCCCTGTGTGGAAGCAGCAACGGCCGTGTCACCGTCCCCGAGTCGAGCCGCGTTCCTCTGGGCGGCAGCCACTTTAATCCGTGATTTATGAACGGACTTAATAGACACCAATCAGGCGTGGCTTTGCCCACAGTGCTGTGTTCGACAACAGCTGCTTCCCACAGTAATTACGTTAGGGCAGTAACAACGGCAGGAGCGCTCACGGGAACGGCGGCTTCGCCAACCACGCCACCGGCCACGGACGTGGGAGAAAGGACACGGGTCCGCGGCCGGCCTGGCTCCCCTTCACGTCTTCCAGCCAGACCTTCCCACTTTGCGCCTCGCCTTTCTCCACTGGGGAGCAGAGGAGGTGATCTGTCCACCGGCTCAGGTCACAGACACCCCGGGGGAACTGCTCTGGAAGGTTCCGGAAGCTTTCCCACCCGATGAGAAAGCCCTGGGTCCTCCCAAGTACCGGACGGTGTAATACGGTTTGTTTGCTTGTGTTTTGGTTTTTTTGTGTTGTTTTTGGTTTGGGTTTTGTTCTGATGCTGTCTTGACCTAGTTTTGAGGCCTCGGTCATAGGAGGGTCTCTTCCCCAGGCCCCGCGCCCCAGAGCCCACGAAACTGTTCGCACTGCCAGTCCACAGGGAGCCCACAAAGCCTCCCCGCTGGCTGTGCCCAAGCTGTCCCCTGCAGCCCCAGCTTGCTGCTACCTGTCTTGGGACGGTCCCCCAGGGGCCCTGCCTGGCACCGTGAGCAGCAGAGAGTCCTGCCTTTGACCCGTCCAAGCATCACTGGGCTGTGTGCCGCCATCAGAAGAATCTTCCAATCTTGCAAACATGTGGGCCCACGTGGGAAGCCCCCACTGTGCCTCCTTCCTGCTTCCTGCCGACTCGCTCCTTTCCTCTGTATTCCTCGCACAGAATCGGATAGCCCAGCGGTCACTCCTGACCCAGAGGCAACGGGCCCCAGACCTCATGCCCCCAGCGCTGGTCCCTGCCTCTCTGTGCTCCTCCCCGCCCCCCCAGCCCCAGACCCGGAGTCAGAAATCCTTCCTGCAGGGGCTGCTCTCGGGGAGGGTGCGGCCCCGCATCGCCGGGCCACTCAGGAGCCCCTGCTGTTGGCGCAAACCCTGGGAGGCATCCCAGTGCGGGGACACACAGCACTCGTTGCCTGCCCTCCACGCGCACACATGCACACGCCCACGCCCACACACGTGCGTGCCCGTTCACACACATCGACCCGCGCGCCCACGCATGCGCGCACATGCACACATGCGCGCGCGCGCGCGCGCGCACACACACACACACACACGCTGGACACAGGACCCAGAAGCCAGACTCTTCCCTCTGGGGATCTCCGTGGGAGCAAGGGGAACAAAGATTTGGGCTCAAGCCCTGCGCTCCTAACCAGAATCAGCTCCGGCCTTTTAATGTCATGTCCCGAGACGGCCACACGTCCAGTGACAGGGTCACGCTGATAAGACGCAGCCAAACAGACCTTCATCCACCGAGAAGGTCCGCATCTCCTGTATCGCCCTGGGAATGATGTCCCCGAATCCTGCGTTCTGTGCATGATGCATCATATCTTTTACAACTCAGGAGCATTTGCTTATTCAAATGGGAGCGTTGAAGATACATCACATATTTGGAAATCCCGTGTTGACTGTATTTATTTATTAATTTATTTAAGTAGAGAAATGGGGGGCAGGGGGTGTGAATTTAAGTGGCCTGGCCCTCTCTCTCAATCGGCAAAGCCCAGCTGAGGCCCCAATACGGCCAGGCGTCTTGTGGGCAACCTGCGAAGAGGGCCAGCGATTCGCTGAATTTTGATATTTTGAGCTGAATTCTGCACACTTGTGCGTCTTGGGCGGGGGGAGAACAGGGTCCATTGATTTAAATAGATTATTAGAGACGCGCTGGGTGGCTCTGTGGGTTGAGCGTCTGACTTCAGCTCAGGTCATGATCTTGCAGTTCCTGAGGTCAAGCCCCACCTGGGACTCTGTGCTGACAGCTCAGAGCCTGGAGCCTGTTTCAGATTCTGTGTCGCCCTCTCCCTCTCCCTCTCTCTCTCTCTCTCTCTGCCCCTCCCCCACTCGTGCTCTGTGTCTTTCTCTCTCTCAAAAATAAATAAACATTAAAAATTTTTTAAAATGGATTAGACGTGGCAGGGAAGGGCAGAGCGGGAAAGAAGAGGGCAAGAGGTGAGGACACAGAAGGGGAAGGCCGCGCTGTGACGGTGGGTGGTGGCTCCGTCCGGGTGCTCCGCCGCAGGTGCGCCCCCAGATGCGCCCCCAGATGTGCCCCACCTGCGGGAGTCCGTTCCGCGCGGTGCTTTCCCAACCGCTGGCGCTAGAGGGCGCGCCTGGGCACACCGCGCCCAGCGCCCATTCCGGAGACTAGGGCGCAGATCGCTCGCCTCCAGGGGGCCGGTAGGGGCGGTTGGGACACGCAGAGCTCGGCCCCGCGGGGCTGGGGCCGCTGGACGGAGCTAGAGGCAGGTTTTCCCTGCGCACCGGGAATAGAACCGCCCCCCCCCCCGCCCCCACCTCTTACAAATCCTGAAGCCACCTTTTGCTCTGGGCGCGGGCGGGGGTGAGGGCGAGGGGTTGGAGGGAATGTTACCATTGTCCCGCCCTCTTTGCGAGACCCCTCAGGCAGTCCTGTCGGGAGGTATCCCTGAATTTGAATCTCAGCTCTTTCCTTCACCGTGCCACCATGGACAGAGAGCGCTCTCTGAACCTCAGTCCCCTCCACCCCTGAAATGGGGGTGAGCGTGCCCAGGTCAGACAGGTGGGAAATCAAATGAGATCCTGCAGGTGGCCCACAGAACACCGGTGCGCACATGCGCACACGAGAGAGAACCACACTCAGCTCGGTGAGCACATCCTGCTCGTGATAAGAAATCTGCACTTCCCGTTAAGCCAAGTAATGGCTTTGCGCAGCGAATCAGCCTGAACCTCATTCCGTTATTTGTTGGTGATTAGATCTGCCTGTTAATCCAGTTTTCCAGGTCTAGAGTTAAGCCTTGAACCCTGAGCTGAGCAGTTGTTGGCAGCTTCTCTGACAAGCTGCCTGGAGGCGGGGGACACCGGCTTTGGTAGGGATTCCCCCCAGCTGGCCTCAAGGGGACCAAAAAGGGGGCCTCAAGGGGCTAAAGCTACAGGTGGCAAAGGAAGCCTCGTCCCCACCCCCACCCCGCCCCACCCCAAGCCCTAGGTAATCACAGGGTGCCTTTGCAGCCTGATCAGTATTTACCCAACAGAATGAAACAATGTGCCGATTCCCGATCCACCCAAACCTTGAACTGTCCTTTCAATAGGGCACATTTAAAACACGAGTTCCACTATCCTGCCGCATCATATAACTACAAATCTAAAGCATCACTCAGAACGTATTTGCAGGTGTGAAGAATCCGCTGCGATGGCTCCTCCGTGGCAGAAACGGCGGTTGGTTTGGCTTCTGACTCTGGACACCCAGGTACCGGGAAGGCCGTGATATCCTGTGTCTCTGCCCAAGCGCGGGGAAGGGGAGGGCGGCCAGACGAGGTGGGACTGCCACCCCCAGCACGTGTGATGCAGTCTCGATCGCCGTGTGGCTTTAGGACTTCACCGCCGCCGAGTCGGTCAGCAGGATGCAAGTCGCTTCAGAATTCCCCAAAGCTCAACACCAGTCACAGCAGGAACGCTGGAGATGGTTACCTGACTGCAAAATCCTCAGGCTGGAGTAGCTGCGTGGGCCTTTCAAGTCGTTTTGATTGTGCGCTTTCATTAGTGACGGTGTTTGCGCTCACACCCATCACACGGGTACTACAGCAGCTGTTGGTTCGGTTTCCCTGATATTTCCAGGTTATTCTTAACCCTCGGGGTCCAACGGGCTGGAGCAGAAGAGACACCGTGGGCCACAGGAAGGAGGGGAATCCATGGTGCGCGGGGACGGCATGGCTGCTAATGTCACCCGAACTTCCGGCACCATCAGGAGCCCGTCCCTCAGCATCCCTGACCTCGTGACCTGGCCCCGTCCCCCCCTTGACTTCTTGCCGTACCTCCAGCACATCGCACATGCCCCCGACTCGGGGCCTTTGTGGCTGCTGTTTCCTGTCTCCGGTGCACTCCCATCTGCCACCTGTCGTGCGGCCCACCCAGTCACTTCCATCTGGTTCACGTTCTGATGTCAGCCTATTGATGGAACTTTGCTGATTGTCCCCTTTCCAACTCCTGTCTCGGCCACCAGGCCCCGGCTGTGCCCCTGCCCTGCTTCACTGTTTTTATGTGGCTCTTTTATTTATTTATTTTTGAGAGAGAGAGAGAGAGAGAGAGAGAGAGCATGAGCAGGGGAGGGAGGGAGAGAGAGGGAGAAAAAGAGAGAGAGAGAGAGAGAGAGAGAGAGAGAGAGAATCTTAAGCAGGCTCCATGCTCAGCATGGAGCCTGACATGGGGCTCGATCCCACGACCCTGAGATCATGACCTGAGCCAAAATCGAGAGGCCGACACTCAACGGACTGAGCCACCCAGGCGCCCCTCACATGGCTCTTTAGCCCACCTGACCCACTCTCATTTATGTATTTGCCTGTTACCTGTCTCCCGCCTCGGAAATGTAAGTTCTGCTTACCATCGCGTCCCCAGTGGGATTGGAACAGTGACTGTCACATAGTAGGTGCTCAGTTAAGTATTCGTTGGAAGGAAGAAAGCACAAATAAATGCCCACCACACAGACCCACAGCTCATGCCAGCTGGTGGTCTGGCTTCCCCTTCTCTACCCAAATCAGATCCTGGCGAGCTGGGATCCCGTTCACCTGTGTTCAAGAGAAGCAAGGGAATTCGATTTTTTAAACGCAAAACCGGATTTTTCAGGTGTTGGCCATTAAGGGCTAAAGTATATAAATACACTCGGCCACGTGAAGCCTGTCTGAAGCCCCTCCCTGCTTCCAGTCCCACCTCCGAGGCCGACAGGAAGTGACTCTGTGAACGGGTCTTGTCACGGTGATAACAGGGAGCAGGGCAGCCGGCGGGGGCTCGCTCTCTGTGATCAGGTGCTGATCTCCAGTTTTATGGCTCAGCTCGTCCTCCGCGCCAGCTCCACCATTGTGTGGTGTGGCCTCACACCAGAGACTTGACCTCGGCCAACTTCCATTTCCTCGTAAGTGGGTGTGATGAACCCAGTTTGCAGCTGGTCGTCAGGATTGCTGGCATCTTTTGCGAATGGCCCGCGTCTGACACGAGGACTGACAGATGGTATGTTTCATGGATAACAGTTCTTAGTGTCCTTGCCTCTCGGCACCACTCCTAGCGCCCAAGCAGGTATTGAGAGCGGGGCCACGGTCTGCTGGTAGGTGTTTGCCGTGCATGGACCACTGGCCACCCACCATTCACAAGAGAGAGCACTGAGCCTGCAGGGGAGGGGGCGGCGTGCCGGCCCTCGCCTCTGTCCACCCACTCAACAAACAGGACCGAGCCCTTTTGTGGGCCAGGTGCTGCCCAGGTGCTGGGGACACAACAGTGACCAAGAGGCTGAGACTCCAGAAGGGGCAGACTGAGAATGAACAAAGCTGGACACGGAACGGTGAGTCAGGGGACGGTGAGCACTCTGGAGGCACGTAGACCAGGAAAGAGGCGTGAACTGGGGTGAACTGGGGGTACAAGGAATGAGGGCCGTGGCCTCCCGGAGGTGGGGGGAAGCCCGTACTCCCTCCAAAAGATGAGGTGGGGGGCCGTGCGTTACCTCTGGGAGGGAGGAAGGGAGCCATGCAGTTGCCTGCAGGTAGACTATTGCAGGCAGAGGGGACAGGTGCAAAGGCCCTGAGGCAGGAAAGATTCTGGTGTTTGAGGGTCACTTGGGGGGTGGTTGGTGTGCCTGGAGAAGCCAGTGAGAGGCAGAAAGTAAGGGCAGACTGGGGAGGAAACCAGAGCATGGAAGTCCTTGTGGGTCATGGTGAGAACTCTGGTTTTTACTCTGAGAGGTGGGAGCCATGGAGGGCTGGGGGGCAGACACGATCCAGTTTAGGTTTTAAGGGGGTCATTCCTGTTCCACTGACAACAGACTGGGGGGCAAAGGAGGAGGTGGGCAGCCCCGTGGTTACAAGCAAAGATGGAGACCCAACATCCTCTGAACCTGTTTCCTCTTTGGCAACATGGAGGGAACCCCCTACCCCACCCACACCCCAAGACTGATGAAGAAAAACATGCTCCACTGGGAAGGCTGATGCTTCTACCCACCTACTGCATCCTGCCTGGTGATCTCACATGCTAGCTGGTGACCCTGGACCAACTCCATGACCTCTCTCTACCTCAGTTTCCATGTTTTTAAAACAGAGACAATAACAGCTTCTGCTCCCATGAGCTTTCATGAGGATTGAACACAGAATCCTTGCCTGGTGTTTAGCGTGGGACCTGGCCCGTGGCAGGGCCTCCGTGGGTGTTATCAGCCATACCCGTCAGCTGGTTGTCCAGCAGCAACGGAGCCAGATCTCAGTGGCCGGTGGCCACATGACGTTCTTGCTCACGTCACGTGTGGCAATGGGTCCCCGGCGTCTTGGCTGGCTCTCCTGTGCCAGGCTCAGCTCCCCAGGTCCCTCACATTCCCGTAGGAGAGGATGGTCTGGGGGCTGCTGTCTCCCTGGTGTACAAACGGAAGGCCACCCTGACTCCTCATGGGTCCTCTTGGAAGTGGCCTTCCCTCGTCCCCACTGCCATGCCTTTGTTCGAGCGGCTCCCATGACCAAGTGGAAAGGCAACAGAGTGGGATGTGTGTGCTGCCTGATGGAAGGGAGCCAATACTGCACCCCACCTTTGCAGCCACCAGCAGTCCACCACGGTCTTCCTCCTCCTCCTCCTCATCACCATCATCATTGTACATCGTCATCAGCCTCGTCATTCCTCGATGGAAGGCAGCATAGGAACCACTGAGGCAGAAGCAGAGATGTGTAGGGACACCTCTCCACCAAGCTCATGACCAGAGGGGCCATACGGAGCTGTCGTGACCAGGAAGCTGGTGGCAGTTCGATTCTGTACATGGAGGCAAGACCGACGTAAACCTCACATGTGTGTGAGCGCGCAGGTGCGTTGATGAAGGCACGGACGCTAAAAACAGGTCGTGACAACGGCCAAGATGTGCCCACTGTAGTACATAGAGAGTGAATCGCCCCAAGGCAGGCGAAGTCTGCGTCCCAGTAAAATCCACACGTTACATCATCAATCACAGACGAAATCGAACATCTAGTCCTGTGGCATCACATTTAGAGGCAGTAAAATTCGCGTCGTGATTCACTCCGTTTCGAGGCCAAACACGCCATATGGAGATTTAATGAGAACGCAAATTTCCTACAAATGTTTGTACCCAGATATTCTGGGGTAATGACCATGTTTTCCATTTCAAAAATTACTGGGTAATTTATTGCAGACTTCCATCTTTTCCAAGGAAAATGGAATTGTCAGTTTGTTAAAGCGAATGGTTTTTTGGGGGGCGGGGCAGGCTCGTATCTTCTTCTCTTGCTTCTGGTACATTTGGCGTCTCACGTTTTACCATCAGGATGTCACTGGCCACCTGCGGGTGGCCCAGAGGAGATGCCCGGCAATGTGACAAGGGGAGGGGGGCACAGTCAGGGGAAGCGATGACAGGATATCCATTTTTAGCAGGTTAAAACCAGGACAGAACACGCACATGTGGGCCTCACTCGAGGTAAACAGGTGTTCTCCAAAGCAGTCTGTTGGGGAAATTGCCAGAATGGGCCACGTCCTCTGGCAGATATCACTTGGACTTTCACGTAGTTTTATTTTCATTTCTCCTTGGCGTCCGATCGGTGGAGGCTCCTGACAACTCAGCCTAGTGTCCCTTCCCAGTGGCCTTTAAGAAGCTCCCTCCGCGCAGTCACATCTCCGCACAGGACCGCTATGGCACACAGTGCCGTGTCACCTCCGTCTCTGATTCGCTTTGCAGTGGGTGAGTTTTCACACAACTGGAGCACAACACAGTCCGTGTGGGGGTTCGGAGTTAGGCTGCGTGGACGCAAAACTGTCGGGTGCTTTTAGTGCCTAAGCCTCAATTTCTCAACTCCAAGATGGGAAACCAACCAGAATCTAACTTGCCAGGGAGCATTCAGTTAAGTCAATGACTGGCAGCTTTTATGATGATGAATGTATGTTTTCTGAATTTTCTTCTCCCTTTCAGTGTTCATGTAAAGCTCAAAATATCCACGAACGTGTGGCCGGTTGGGATAGCATGCTGCGTGGCAGCGAAGGGTGTTTGGACGCCTGATCTAGCCCCCAGCGTCCCACCAGGAGGACAGCGTCCTTGTGGTGGGTCTCCAGCATGTGCCTTCTGGGACAGGATGGACTTAACTGGATATTTAACAGTGATGTGTTGAGTCCAACCACCAGCATGGCATTGCATCCAGGAGGAAAATAACACATATGAAAAAGTAACCTTCTTTTTTTAAAAAAATTTTTAAATGTTTATTTTTGATAGAAACACAGACAGCAGACAGACTGAATGTGAGTGAGGGAGGGGCAGAGAGAGAGGGAGACACAGAATGTGAAGCAGGCTCCAGGCTCTGAGCTGTCGGCATAGAGCCTGACGCGGGGCTCGAACTCGCCAACCGTGAGATCGTGACCTGAGCCAAAGTCGGACACTTAACCAACTGAGCCACCCAGGCACACTAAAGTTTATGTATTTTTGAGAGGGGGGGAAAGAGAGAGAGAGGGAGAGAGAAAGAGAGAGAGAGGGAGAGGAGGGGTAGAGAGGGAGAAAGACTCCCAATCAGGTTCTGCACTGTCAGCGCAGAGCCCGACATGGGGCTCGATCTCACAAACCGTGAGATCATAACCTGAGCCGGTATCAGTAGCTGGACACTTAACTCACTGAGCCATCCAGGAACCCCTAAAAAACATCAACCTTCTTGTCTTATGTCAACCGTGCACTACAAGGTAAGGTATTCTCTGCACCGTACAGATGGAGAAACAGGTCGGGGAGATGAGGTCACGCGTCCAACGTTCTGCGCCACTTCCGTGACCACATCTGGATTCACAGCCCTGTTTTTCTGACCCCGCGGAAGATTCACACCAGACCGCTGGATTTGTCTTTCGTCCCACTAGGTTCTCACACACTCAGTTCCCCCAAATAACCTCCCTTGTACCTACTTAATTCTCATTCACCGTCTCAGAAGCCACCACTCTTATGAGATCTCAACAACCTTCCCTTCCCCGAGCCCCTGCAGACGGATCCAGCTCCACAGGTGTGTGACCTGGGCAGGTGCACAGAGCCCCAGGCTCACAAGGGCCCCAGTGGTGCTTTAATGCTCTGCCATCACCGTCTCGAAATTCTTCACGACTTGAACTTGAGTTTGTACGTGAAGTCAGATAGGACAATGGACCGTGCGTGTGAGCAGAGGAGATCCATGCGACATGTGTGCCCGAAGCTCCTTCCCAGCCCGTCACCTACGGCGTCCGTGTTACCGCACGGTGGCTCAGGACGCAGGAGAGCTCGGGAGCTCCCATGTGAGTGCAGGGTAAGCGACTCTGTCTACAACAGAAAGGCAAGGGTGGTGGTGAAGGCCCCTCTCTCACTTCCCTTTTGAACCAGAACTTGCTTTGCAAAAAAGAAGTAGCCTCTAAAAAGCATGAGTAGCCCAAGACCCCTATTGTGTGCACTCTCACCGTTACTCTATCTTAGCTATCCAATTATACTGAAAAAGAGGCATGGGTGCAAAGGGAGGAATGCAACCACGCAGCCCTCCCTAATTCATCAGCGAGCCGGGGTAGACATTATCAGCAGAATGTGTGCACATCCAGACGTGACAACAAACCGAGTCACATGTCCACTGTTGTGGTGAGAACAAAATACATTTAAAAGCTTTTAAAAGGCATTTAAAAGGGGCGCCTGGGTGGCTCAGTCGGTTGAGCGTCCGACTTCGGCTCAGGTCATGATCTCACGGTCTGTGAGTTCGAGCCCCGCGTCGGGCTCTGTGCTGACAGCTCAGAGCCTGGAGCCTGCATCGGATTCTGTGTCTCCCTCTCTCTCTGCCCCTCCCCAACTTGTGCTCTCTCTGTCTCTCAAAAATAAATAGATGTAAAAAAAATTTTTTTTAATAAAAAAAACAAAAGGCATTTAAAAGCTGCAAGATTTGGATTTTTCGAAATCACCCAAACCAGTCATTGGCAATATTGGAAAGTCGTTGCGGGTCGTGAAGGGGCCTTTGGGGGTGGGTTTTTTGTTTGTTTGTTTTTGGCTTCAGTCCCTTGAGATTGGAGAAGGTTTATTTGTAGAGACAATAGCTCTCCTTGAGTATGAGCCATAAGCAGTTAAAAGAAAAGGTTAGTGGGCTTTCTCCATTTCTTTCATCCCCAAAGAAATGGACTTTTCAGGATTTTATTACTTGCTCCCAAATGAAGTGTCTCTAACTCATTCAAAGCCATAGCCCCAGTTGAAGGTGACTTGAGGTCTCCATAAGCTGTGTAATCAGGCAAAGCTTATGAATTTTGTGATACAGTATTTTCAGATTTGTGCAGAACATCTTTGGGCTTTTTTTCTCCCTTCATAAAATCATCTGTGTATTTACAATGAGACAATCAACAGCATTTGCCATCACGCCCCAGGGAAACCCTGGCTTGAGCCCCGTCTCAAGCCTTCGGAGCTTTGAGCCCTGTCTCGAGCCGTCAAGGTCCTGCACAGCTGCTCGGGGATCAGTTAGGATTGGTAGGGTGTGGCAGTCAGCACAGAAGGACCCTGTGAATCTGCCTCGGGTTACCAGTCCCCTGCTGGGCCACAGCGGGCCACACGGAACCCCACGGAGTGTTGGGTGTTCCACTTAGAACATGAACAAGGCTACGAGGGAAGACCGTGCTTGAGGCTGAGAATGCAGTGAAGGAGTGTCGTCCGACCTTTACCTGTCAAGGCGCCCAGGTAAAGGAAACATTTGTGCAGCAAAAGGTGGCAATGAATAAGGATGCTTGAAACCAGAGGTGACCAGCCTGTGACTCTAGCTACTCCAGACCACAGAACAGGTCCCACAGAAAACGAAGAGAATCAAAGTGAAGCTGGTCTCTCATTGCCCCCATGGTTCAGGGACTGGAGGCAGGACCCTCTGCGGTAGAAAGGGCATGTGCCATGTCTCCATATGCTGCTCCTTCTTTTCTCTATTTAAATTCTTCTTTCTCTAACCCCGAACCCCCATCCCGCCAACAAAGGTCATGAAGATCTCCAAGTCTTCTTCTTCCTCTCCTCCTCCTCCTCTTCCTCCTCCATCTTCTCCTTCCTCTTCCTCTCCTCCTCCTTCTTCTCCTTCCTCTTCCTCCTCCTCCTCCTCCTCCTCCTTCCATTTCTTTTTGGGTTTTTTTTGGTGGGGAGTGATATCCTGAGGTTGGGGGGAATCTGCCCACAAGTGCTGGGACAGAAGCAAGAAGGATCTCAGTGAGAATATTTGGGTTTCACTCACTTTGTTTTTGGAGATACTTGGGTTTTTTTTCCCATGAAATTACTTAAGTATAATTTACACACAAAGGAAGGGACAGGTCTTCAGTGTGCAGTTCTGTGAACCATAATCCAGCTCCTGGTCAAGACAAAGAACACTTCCATCGCCCAAGTCAATGGCCCCTTCCACTCAATACACACCCCCAATGAAGGCAAGCAGTGCTCTGATATCTAGTCACAGGGAGTTTTTTTCTCTTCTTGAATTTCATGTTAGTGGAATCTTACAGAGTGTCCTCTTGAGGGTTGTGTCTTTCGTTCTACTAGATGTATAAATTGCGTTTCGTAAACCAGTGCATTGCCTTGATGAAGTGCTTGGCATAAATCAGGAGTGTGTTCCTTTTTATTTCCCAGCAGCGTCCCACTGTTTGAAAAGAGACTATTATTCATCCATTCTCCTGTGGATGGCCATTTGGGTTGTTTCCATTTTTTTGTCTATTATGGACCAAACTGCTATGAAGAATCATGCTCTCATTGTTCTTGGGTAAGTACCAAAGAATGCTGTTCGTAGCTCATATGTTGAGTGTGTGTTTCACCGAACCAGAAATGGGTAAACTGTTTTCCAAAGTGGTGATGACATTTTACAGACCCACCAACGATGTCTACAACAGGTGCTCTGGTCTTCCTGGTATCAGCCACGATAGTCAGAAGGTAGGAGTGCTTCATTATCAGTGATGCCTGCATTTCCCTGATGATCAATGATGGGAGGCACTCACTCCTGTGCTGGTCACACTTCTTCCTGGGGGAAGCTTTTATCCAGATCTCCTACCCATTTTCAATTGTGCTGTCTGTCTTTTTATTAATGTGTGGTGGTGCTTTCTAAATTCTGAGAACACAGCATTCTATATAAACTGGGAACATTTTCTCCCGCTCTGTGGATCGCCTATTTATTTTCATAATGATGTATTTTGAGACACAGAGGTTTTACGTTTTGATAAAGTATGATTTATCACTTTTTTGCTTGTGTGTATCTTTGATTGTGTATCTTGATTAAGAAATGTATGCTTACCCCAAAGTTGAAAGAAAAATATTCTATGTTTTCTTCAAGAGTTGTAAACTTTGGTTTTTACACCTAGGTGACTGATACATCTGAACCTTGAAATCATTATGCTAAATGAAAGAAACCAGTCACAAAAACCACATATGGCATGATTCCATTTATATGAAATACCCAAAAAAGGCAAAAACTCTGCCTACGGAAAGTGGATAGCGGTCTGTTAGGCGGGTAGGTTGGGGGAAATGGGAGTGAGCCGGGAAGGGGTATGGGGTTTCTGGAAGCATGCTGAGCTTGTTCTAAAACAGATTGTGGTGAAGTTGTGAATATACTAGAAGCTACTGAATTGTGCACTTTAAATGCATGAATTGGGTCATATGAGAATTATATATAAACAGTTTTTATTGGCAAACATACTTTTGAACAAGGAAAAGTAGCTGGTTTCAGTTTCCTAGTGTCAATGTCTTCTCAGTGTTCTGGCCAGTGGGAGACAGATTTGTTCTTACAGAATGGATTTTTATGAAAGCATTTACCTTGTTTCCCTTGCTTAGTTGGAGCAGGACCCAGAGCTCCTGAGGCTGAGCAGTGCCTGAGCATCCCTCCCTTGCAGATGGGTTTTGTGAATCTCTGAGCTTCCAAAGCCACACTGACCCCAGACATGCATTTCAAGCACAGTAAGGAATCGAGATCAAAAGAGAGGCTGACGCTCTAAAATCACTCAGCAGTCACTTCCTCTGTGTCCCAGCCTCATGCATCGGTACATGATTTCCAGGCAACACCAGCAGTGCCGAAAACAGAGCAGAATTTGCATTTCCGGCAGAACCGAGAGAATCCTCTAGAGAAATGGGTCCTCAGAGCGTGCGGTGCAGACGGTTAGGGGTCTAATAGGTTTCAGGCAAAAGTAGGCAACTAATAAATTCATAATTAACGAATTACAATGGAAAAAAGGGGGAAATGAAAATAGATAATACGGAACACGTAAGTTAAGGGATGCTTGAAATGCTTCTTTATAGGCAGACTCCCCAACCCTTTAAATGTGGAAACCTTCAAGGAGGAAGCTTAAGAACCATTGTGCACCCCAGGATGTGTTCCCAGAATGCTTTCTTTAGTGTTTTTTGTTGTTTGTTTTTCTTTTTCCTACCACATGAACTGGCCACATCTCCTGCTCCCGCCATGCAGCCCGAACATGCCTCCGAGTGTACCTGCTTAGCCCAAGTACTCCAGCAACACTTTCTAGACTTTTTGTTGTTGTTGTTTAGAACTTACCAGGATCTGGCTGCATGTGCTCAGGCTCTGCTCCCCACCTCCTAGATGACGGTGGACACTTTGGAGCAGGGACTATCACAGCACTCGGGTCCCAAATGCAGAGCCCTGTGTGTGGTCTGTACGCCTTAGGTTTATTTTAAGAATGTATCTCAGGACACATCTCTCTCCTGCTCGGGGGGCCACTGACCCCTCCCCATGGGAATCATAGGCCCCCAAGCAGTTAGGCTGTAAGGGGACCCCTGCCCTTTACTCTTCAAGCACATGGAATTTCCTGCCTTCACATGTTCCGTTCCCTCAACCTGGAACACCCTTGATTTTATCTGCCCATCAAGACCCCACACCCGATCACTGTTGGCCAGTATTCTCTCTTTCTGAAATCTTCGAGACCTGCAGATATGGGGTTTTACAGTCTTTTCTACCAGATCCATGAACCTGGTGACCAAGTCGATGCCTCTGCTGCTTTTTTCCCCACATTAATTAGATCAGTGGTTATTTGGGCTCTCAGTCATTTCATATGAGTAGAAATATTCTTTTCAATGTGAGAACCAGCCTAGAGTTTTCCTGCTTTGTTTTGTACTTTTATGTTAATGTCCAATCAAGCATATTGGTGGTTTTGATATCAAGAATATTGCAGGCTAAGGTAACATTAAGTTTTTGAAAAGTATTTCATAATCTTCCAATCCCGGACTCACTGTTACAAAAAGGCAAATAAAATGTAAGGTGAACAGTATTAGTGTTTCCAGAATTTACTAAGAGGTCTTCTGTGGCTCAGGCCTTCTCAGAGACATACATCTCATCACCAGGATGAGAAAAATTCCTTGGCAGTCCCTGGAACCAGGACTCTCTCAAGGCCCCTGGAGACCCTCAAATGCCCCTGCATCTAGAGGTCCTACTTCAAAGCAGATCAAACATTTATAATACAACCACACATAAATAGGAAATAGAATTCTTTAATGAAATTATTGTGCCTCTGAAAATCTCTGGATTTACCTGACTCCTTACTTATAATCGGTTACCATCTCTTGGTGATCACTGTATGCATTTGGAAATTCTTGGCAAGTTAGAAAGTCTCACCTGTGAATTGTTTCCAAAAGCCACAGACATTCCATGGCTTCTGTACTTAACAGTGAGTGAAGTTGACATAATATTGGCTTTCTGTAGCCGTTTTGAATTTGGCGGTTTTCTCTTTGTATTTTAGTCTGGGGATGGGGTGAGGACTGCCATAGGGCTCGCACAGGTCTCCCAAGGTCAGACCTGGATTTCAGATCGCGGAAGGAAGGGCAGGCAGTTCAGAACCTCCCTGAGAAGAAGGTAAAGTTTAGGACAAAAGACATCATTAGTTTAGACATCCTTGATGTATCACGCCCTCAAACGAGCTCCAAGGGCTAACCTTTCCCAACTGAACAGGAAGGAGTCTCCCCCATGGGCAGATCTGACCCATGTGGAGCCACAATGAACAGTGATCATGCTCCCTGCCCCCCCTCCCCACACCCTCACTTTCTACCCGACTGCCTTCCTAGTGCACACAGACAGGAACGTTACCCACTCACAACCTGTACAATCCAAATACACATTCTGATTCCTGCTGAAAAGGGCCACCGGAAAGCTCCTAGGTCAAAGACAGTCGGAACATGTTAGTAGGTTAAGAAAAATTGGAAGTATAAGCTCCCCTGTACGACTTATGAAAAAATAATGCTATTAGAGTGTCAACTTCAATGCTATCCATTATGAATCTTGCAGAGTTAAAACAAGAATATGTGGATACACAACGTTCAAGTTCATGCGAAGTATTTTTAGAGCAAGCACCATGAAAAAAAAAAACTTAGAATACAAAAATATCCACTTTCAACACCCCGACCCCTAATGACCTGTGGCACCAAGCAGGGTTCTCCTTCCCACGCAGGTCAGTCCAAGCCACCCTGGACACTCACCTGGTGTTTCTTCGCGCAGATTGATCTCGCCCCAAAGTGGCTTCCAATGTCTCGGTGACGCTGCCTTCTTGAGTTCTGTTCTCATATAAAGGAGAATCAAGGCACAGAACAGGTGCAGCGTGTTGCCCAGCCATTCTCTCTTTATAGCTGTTGCCTTTTGCAGGAAGGAAAGGGAGTTTTGTAGAGACTTCTGTACGTCTAGAGTAGTGCTGATCACGCCCCTGGTTACGAAGCTGTCACAGACTCCTCGAACTATCACAGTGAACTGGGAGCACTGGTGTTGGCCCACGGTTGTCACAGACCCTGAGGTAGCCAGTCTGACACTAGGCACTTGCTTTGCTAAAGCTGCTTTTTGACACAGACTTAGCCCGGCTGACTTTAATTCAGGCAACCTAGCCCTTGCAGCCAACTGTCTGTGGAGGGCGTGGGTGTGGTGTGATGGGGTCCCTTTCTTAAACTTTGCAGAGCGGTGGAAACCCAAGGTATGGAAATGTTTTAGCAGTTCTGGAGTTGCATGCAACACATCCCAAGACTATGAATATGAACTGGAATTTTTGATGCCTAAGTTAGTTTTCCTGGGGCTCAACTTGGTGTAAGTAGAACTCACTTTCCCCTGGCTTACAGAGACACATTTAGTAAAGTTTTTTCTTTCATTAAAATTGACCTTTGTAAGCTTTAAGGAAATATGGGCTTTTCTTGGCTTTCTCCAGGAACTGAATTTGCATGTCTTAACTACAGAAACTCACAGACCTTCTTAATGGAGCTATTTCCTTTTTTTTTTTTTTTAACATTTTTTTAATGTTTATTTATTTTTGAGAGAGAGAGAAAGAGACAGAGCACAAGTGAGGGAGGGGCAGAGAGAGAGAGAGAGAGAGAGGGAGACACAGAATCTGAAGGAGGCTCTAGGCTCTGAGCTGTCAGCACAGAGCATGACGTGGGGCTCGAACCCATGAACCGGGAGACCATGACCTGAACTGAAGTTGGATATTTGACTGAGCCACCCAGGCACCCCAACGGAGCTATTTCAACATGCATTTTAGACAGAATACTTCCCCCAGGGCACAGAGCAAGCTTCTTTCCCTTGGAATCTTGCTCTCATATTTAAATAAGGCATTCTTTTCTCTAATTCTCAAGGTCATGGCCAACAGCCATCCTCAAGACCCTGAAGACACAGCTAGCTGCCTCTATGCCAGATCTAACGTCTTCTTAATACCCTCTCCTTTGAACACCTATTTGAAGATGAGGTAATTTCCTGGAACCTACCCATTGATTGTTTTACTATAACAAGGAATCATCCAACACGTTTTATTTCTTCATTTTCAAAATGTTTGGAAGTGCCTTTACAGAGATGTTAAATATACTGAGAAACATATACAACAGATCATACTGAAAACCGTAATATGAGAAAGACATTATACAACCAAAAAAGTATATAGAAGCACAATGTTATCACAGCATGCTCTGTTTATAATATTGGGCATGTCCCAGGCAAGAAGAACCCAGCTCAGAAAGATAGAAAGTAGGGGATAACACCTTTTTGATTCAAATGCCAGACAAAATATCCCCGCTGTTGCCCAGAAGCCACCCGGAAGTGAGCTGTGTGGGTCTGGCCGCTCACTGCGCTCTGCAGCCCAGATCAGATCCTCCTGCCTGAGAAGGGTCTGGAATTGGGCAACTGACAGGTAATTGTGAGCAAACAGCATGCTCTTTAGACACATGTTGTAGGTAAGCAGCATTGTAAGAATTGTTTGCCACAGGGAGACAGACATGATCCCCCCCACCCCCCGCAAGACCACAGATCTGCTGTATGATCCCCACTGTCATTCACATTTGTCTTACAGCCAACTGGGGTGACCACTTATTCCTTCCTTCTCTACTCCACTCCTGACCTTCATCGTTTTGGCATTTGTTTCAACCCACGGTGATGCCTAGAACATCAACTGTCGTGGGGGGGGGGGGGGCCGGGGCAGGGGTGGGCAACAGATTTGTTCCTGGAATCTGCATTGAATTTTAAACTGGTGTTCAAAATAAGGCTCCCAGTGGACGACAGCTATGGGAAAGGTCACCCACTCGGTGGTCTGCGCCAAGAGGAAGCACTTTGGTCTCTCCCTTTTGGCGAGTCTTGGCATCTTTGGGGATGTCAACTGGCAGTGGTAAGCAAGTTACTGCACCAGACCAACTGAGACAGTCAAAGGTCCCGCACAAGCTTACAAATGTGCCAGTAGAAATGCACAGCTAGAAGAGTGGGCTACAGTGGTGAGTACTTAGAAGGGTGTGCTTACCAGTGCCCGATGGGTGCCCCGTGTCAGCCTAAAATATCCATGGGATTACAGTATGTTTGCCCTATGTGGGAATGTACCCAGATAAAACAGAGATCCTACAGTGGTTATGACAAAGAAAAAAAAAGGCACACTCTCCAAGGAAGCATCTCTAAGTGAAGAAACTACATTGTACAGGCAGTGTCTACACTGGCATCGGTGTTATTTAGCAAGTCAGATTCCTACAAAGGAGGTGATCATAAAGTAGCAGATTATTTCAGCTCCAACCTTATAATGGTGCATGCTCTTTGGCCAAAGGAAGAAAAACAAGAAGGGTCAGGTCAACAGTGATTTAATCGATCCTAGAGAAGTAATATTTTCAAATAGAGCAGTCAGTATCACATGGACCCCGAATTCCAAAGCAACATCCATCTCTCTGTTTGTAAAGTGCTTTGTCCCAACGGGCAGTGGTAGGTGCATAAAAAGATCACCTGTCTCTTGGCTTCTCCAGGTTCTAAAGAGATTTCAACCCCCAAGATAAAATTAAATGGTTTCCTCTTCAACAACTGACCGAGAGCAAGAATTAAAGCCAAAGAAATCATAAAGGCATCTCATGGAACTTAAAGATTGTCCAGTTTGGACGGTGTGATCACTTTCTTGGCCTGGGTGGGGAGGGCCATTGTCCTATTGGACTTGAACTGTTATTTCCCATCTGGAAAGTGACAGTGTCCTGCTCACCTTGAGTCATAGACGTGTCTATAAACACTAACTGTGGTTATAATGCTTCTGCACCTTCTTGTACTTTTTCACATTTCTAAAAGCAGACAGCTTTCTAGAACCAACCTAAATTGTGTCAAACCATAAAGAAATTAAATTAGGCATTCAGGAGTCCACTACCCCCAAAACTTGAAACGCAGCGTTTGCGTTTTGCACACACTCAAAAGTCCCTTTATGGACCTCATTTCAAGCTCCTTTTTCTTTTTTCCTTCTCTTTTAGAAACCAACTGTACTAACTGTATGCATGCACTCTGGGACCTGGGGAGAGCCTGCGGGGTCCGTGGCTCCGTCCTCCCATGTTCCAAGGATGAGGTCTAGGAGGAGGGGGTCGGTGAGAAGCATTTGCCCAGAACGTGGAAAATCCTCCACACCTGGGAGAGCCCCTGGGCGCATCTGATGCCTGCTACTCCACAGAGTCGATTTCACAAGCCAACCCCATGTGTATACCCAGTGCCTCAAAATGATGTCTGCAGAGCCCATTTAGGGGGCATTTATCGTGACGTGTCAAGTTACTGCCAGAGTGGTATCCCCTCCTCCTGAATGCAAGGGACGGCATTTGCCAAAATACCAAACATGATGCTGGCAGTGTCGGGAAGGACACACATGCCAACTGAGGAACTTCGGGGGCTCGGCAATGCCTGGCCAGCAGTCAGCTGAAATGCTTACGTCAACCTCCCAAGCAGGAGCCTGACAGTCTTGTGTTTTTCTTATGTCTCTAGAGCTCTGCCCGTTCTGGACCCTCAGCACCCAGCCCCGAACACATACACACAAGGGAGCCATTGACAAGGGAAGACCAGAAGGGAGACTGAGGTCAGGGGCCACTGCGTCCTGCACGTCAGCACCGACTCCAAGATGGTGTGGCCCTCGACGGGGACGTGAGCGCCACAAGCCCACCTTCTAAGACATCCCGGAATAAGTGTCCCCCAGCTGGGAAAACAAATGAGAAGCTTTCCAGAGGTAAAAGCTGTTTGCAACTTTTAAGAAACATTTTCTTTTGGTTTCCATTTATTGCTGTATCAATTGTATTAAAAATCTCTGGCTAAGAAGAAAAAATATATAGAAGAAGAGTGAATTCGTACAGAGGCTGAAATTGAAGAGGGAATATGTGCATAAAATAAGGAAACAACCGAAGAATGTTTAAGCGTTTATTTTCACGTTAAAAATGAGGAGTTACCCTGTGGTTAGAATATACCTTTATGCTGGAAAATGTAGTCACTTTTATCTGAAGTATTTTCAGGAAAAAAAAAAAAAAGAGGAAAAAAAATCCAGAAGTAATGAAGAGTGAGATCAAGATCTTCTGGCAGATTCCATCCGTGATGCCACCGTGAGCCATGCCCTCTCCAGGCAGCGGTCCTAACCAGCGCCCCGCGGGAGGTTAGGCCCGGTGTTTTCCCCACCATCGGTTTGGATATTTTTGAGCGGGGATGTCTGTACATTTAAAAGCTACAGCATTGCATGCTTTTATTATAAAATGTATTTATTCCTGCGCACTTCTCAGCGCCCCAGGGAACTGCCTCTGTTACATACAAAAATATCTGCTTTCTGTATCTTAGCATAGCCTTTCCACCACCCATCCCGTCCCTTCCTTCACATAACAGGTGATACTCGGTACATCACACATGTATACTGTTGATGGAGGAGACGGCTACTGAGTTTATAAACCATCCGTCGTGTCATTTACAGAGACGAGCATGAAGGATTGAAGCCATTTGTGAGATGATTCGAGTAGAAAACACAATGGTCCTGGTGATATGGAGGAAGCAGGTGCAACCACTCTGTGTGGTCGTTGAAGGGGGACTGCTTAGTTCTCTGACAGAGCCTTGGCTGGTCCCAGCACCCCACCATGGGAAGACGCCTTTCTAAAAGGGTGAGAAGAGGGTGCAAACAACAAAATGCACAAAGGCAGACTTCCTAAAACTTAAAAATCAGCGAAGTACAAGGTACCTGTCTACGGATGTGGCAATGGTACAGAAATTAATCCGTGTTTTCCCTGCATTAACGTTCATACACAGAAACGCTCTGCCTGGAGTTTAAGTCTGGGAGCTTACCCTGGCCAGGGTGCAACACAAAACAGGAAGTCAGTCAGTCCTCTGCTGGCACGTGCAGAGTGTCCCGAGGTTTGCTGGGTGGCGCCCTTCGGGGAAACTTGACGTGTCTTCTGGCTTTCCCTCCGATGCAACCCCGTGTGTGCTCACACCGCGCTTCTGTCTTGCGGCAGCCGCTCCTCAATCCCTGGGTGTGGCGTGGAGAGCAGCACATCTGGCCGCTGGGAACACTGGCCTCACCCTCCCCCGTTCTAGGTGGCCCGGTCCTCGAGGGTGCCTGGGCCGCCCTCCCTGTGACCCGCGAAGTTCCCAGCCTGTGTCCCAAGGCTTGCTGGCGTCCGCCTCGGGGGTCGGAGGGAGGTCTAAGCATTCGCTTCTTGGGGAGAGGAAGGGACTTTATCAATGCTGTTCTTTTCAGGTTACTACTCACACCTATCAGTTGGATATGTCAGCTATAAAAACCTGGAAAATCCAGGCACATGCAGGTCCCCAGGGAACTGTATTCCAAGGTTTCATGATTTAGGTCTGTTCCCCATCTAAGTTTAGATATGTAGAGGCATAGTTCCTATTCATTTTAAATGATCTATTGGAAATCAGGCAGGTATAATCCACGGCTGCTGGTCAGCGGGAGATATTTAGAACAAAAAGAACTTCACTGAAATCCTGGATAGCGGAATGATGCCCGTGGCAAATCGGGGGACCGCGGACCGTGCTGGTTCCTGCTACATACCGTTCTCTCTGGCTCTTCACTACCAACACACTCATGTACGTATGTATGTGTGCGTGCGTGTGAGCGTGTGCTGTGTGGTAAGAGGGACCCCTCCTCCGTGACCTTCCATTCGACTTTCACGTTGAACTGAATTTGAACGGAAACGGACAAAGGAGACTGTGCAGAGCCTGGATCACCCACGGGAGGCATCTTCAGGACCGCGGACAGCTCCCGACTCCTGAGAACCTCTGACACGTTCTATGTTCTAGTGCCCCGGAGTTTGCGCTCTGCCCACATCAAACGCTCAGACCCCAGGGAATGCTCTGATTTGCAAGCTTGTCAGTAACGCTAATCATGGCAATGGTAACGTCCTCCTTCCTTTCCAGATCACCCCCCTGCCAGAGCCTCACTGCACCAGTGGGGGGCAGCCTGCTGTGTGAGAATGTGCGGGAGGCTCCCTATACCAGCTGAATGTCCTCCGTTTCAGACATGAAATCCCCATTATTTTTGGGATTTTGCTGAAGATCCAAAGGGAGAGAAAATTGAGAACGTCTTACAGAAGGAGTGGGGCTCATTTAGACAGCTATGCTGCATTAGCGTGTGAACTTCCTTTCGGCCTCCCCAGCTAGCTCTGAGCCACCTCCCCTGCCTCGAACCCCTGGTGACAGTCTCCCCGGGCTCCCTGAGGTGCCCTTCCTGCCAGACGTCAGCCATCTATTTGCAAACTCCCTCTGAAGCTAACGCCTGGGTCTCCTGGCTTCGTTCACCCACCGAGTTGAAAGATTTTTTTGCAACTTTACCAGCTTCACTCCTCAACCCCCAACTTAAACACAAGATCAACTGAACACTGGCCTCTCAATATCAGGTCCACGTCCCTGGTAACGTATGCGCGGTTTACAAACCCACCGCAGTGCTGTGGGCAGGAGACACAGGTCAGAGGAGGCTGGGCTGTCCTGCCCCCACGCACGGAACACTTCCCAACAACAACCGAATGCCTCTCATTCTAACAGCTTGCTCAGCAGCCGTGAGGAGTCAAGAAACCGCTTCCCCGCGCCTTTGCTGCCCTGGACTTTAAATTTCTATTTCCTAGGGACGTAAGTGGCAACAGAAAGCTCGGAATTGGTGGCCTAGTGCACTGTCCGTCTTCACCTCTATCCCATCTCAGTAGAATGTTCTTGTGAGTGTGAGAAATTCTAATCTAACCTGAAATTCTTGCTTTGCTTGAAACCGTTCATGCAATTCCTTGAAAAATATTTTTGTATTTAAAAATTATGCAGGGGCCATGCTTTTTTTTTTCCTATTGCCACTTTGACTTTCCAATAGCTATGGTTTTTTCAGCATAACCGCTTAAACTCTTGAACGGCCGTTTATTTTATGCTGTTTGGGGGCAAACCCATTGCTTTTCTCCATCAGAGCACACCCTGTATAGGTTTTATCTCTGCCAGAGTCGCGACTGATGGGTTTTGGGGGGGGGTAAGGGTTGGGGGTCATTGTATGGAAGGATTTCTACATATTTTGCTAAGTGGAGACATCACTCTACTTTCAAATTGTTGTGGTGGTTGTTCCAGTAAAATGGAAGTTTAATCTGAATGCATTTCCCATGCAATTTCCTTTCTGTGTATATTAGTTTAAGATTTTGATTTCCATTTGGATAACACATTGCGTTGACCAGAAAGCACCAGTATAAACACAAACTATTTCGGGGTCTTTTCTAAAGCCCTCAGAAATGCACTCCAGGGATTCCCCGTGAATCTTCCACAGGCAGAAGATAAAAAATAAATGTGGTTGACAAGTGTTCACCAAAGTTTTTAAGCTTCATATAGAAAACTGTAAAGAGATGGCCCTCCCTCACAGTATATTAATATGTTGTGTAAAACCCCATGTCCCCAGTCCTGATACAAGGAAGCTTCACAACAAAGAAAAGGAAGGACATTGTGAGGATAAGTTTCTCAGATATGGCCCCTTATCAGGTAAGGAGTGTGGAAAACCGGAGGACACCTGACGTCCTGCACGGACGCGGCAAACGTCAGCGACTCAAACTCATGTGTAAATCAAACATCTCAGAGAGAAGACCACAACTGCTTTTCTTCATGTTTCAAAAAGAATTCCAGAGGCCAAAGGAAACCAGGTGCAGGTGCAAATGTATATAAAAATAACGAGCAGCGCTCATAACAAATAAGGGCGGCTACATTCGGCATCTTTCGCGTACGTCCAATCTCGGGCCAAGGGCAAGGAGTGTCCACTGTGCTTTAAAAGTTCTAGGAATAGAAAAATCAACACCCAAGCCTTTTCTAAATCCACACGGCCGTTTGTCGCGAGATGACTAACAACGTCTGTGGGGTCAGGTTTATTGTATTTGAACTGAGCTAGTATCAGGCTGCAGATACTACTGTTGTCTTAGAACTTCTCCAGGATCTATGTGTGGCCGCTTTAGAGACATTTCCCGGCTTATCACCCAGCTGCTGTAGCTCTCCGGGCCTCTGACACCTGCTCAGAAAGGGATCCCTCCCAGACCTCCACAAGTTAACCTTTGTTAAATCACCCCCTATTGCTGAACAAACTCACTGCTCCACCGTTCAAAAAACAGAAGGCATAAAGGTGAATACAAACGTAAGAAAGGAGTTCACATCTGGTCTTGCAGCCTTTCCATATAGTCTCTAAGGTCCCGGGGGCCCCCCAGCCCGGTGTCCTGACAGACCCACTTGATGTTATCCTCACTGTCAAACAGGATGGAGTTGGTGTATGGGCCACCGTCCTCCGGGAGGATGGTGGTGTAGGAAGTAAACTTGACTCTCTTCCTCTTTGGGCCCGATGGGTTTATAGGCTCACTTTTAATGTCTTTGTCATAGACATAGTCAGAGGGTCTGAGTAGTTGACTATGGAAAGTCTTCTGGGAGCCGCCGTTGAGAAGGAAGTTCCTCTCCTCGAACTGCAGCCCCCTGTCTATCATGGTTGTGCACTCCTCCGACGGGAGGGTGATGTCCACGGGGTTTTCCAGAAGTTCTACTTCATTCCCAAGCCAGACCCAGTCATGGGAATGGGGGATGTTGCCTTGTTCGCTCACAGCGAACCTTTTGTGTCTGTATTTCCAAGCAAATGCCACACAGTTGATTAAGAAGACCAAAATGGCCAAGCAGAAGACACAGAGCAGAGCGTACATGCCGATCTCCAAGTCAGTTAACCCCCTTGAGGTCACTGTAAGGTCACTGGGATTATTGGGTTCCGGTAACTTCCCTTGAGTGGGGAAGCTTGTGAAGGAGTCTGGACCACCACTCTTGAGCAACTTCTTATCCTTTCCTTCCAGGGGGTACTGTGGGGTTGTGCTTCTGTTGCTACGTTCCTCGTGGCCAACAGAGGCGCCATGTTGGAACCACTCCTGAACCGCTCTCTCCTGGTTTCCTTCACGCTGTATGGAATTACTGAAGTGGTCTTTGTATTCCCGACTGATGCCCTCGATATCGTTGGTGCCTCCTAGGTGCTCATCAACATTTGGTTCAAATTTGACCTTGACGTTTCCTTTACCCACGGCAAGAACACTCTTCCTCTTGGTCTTCTGACAGGGTTCGCTAATCATCATCTCTAATTTAATCAAGGGACCTTGCCCTTCACCCTGTGCAACCACAACCGGCCATTTGGACTGAAGGTTTGCCTGGACAGACACCACCATTTCATCCAATGATGACACAGTAACTGAAAAATCCTTGGGATCATAAATGTCTAAGGGTGTCACCGAACCATCACTGAACAAAATCCAAGAACTGACTATTGCTTCCTAAGAAAAATGAAACCAAAGCATTATGTTATAATCAGGTTCCTTCAAATTGCAAACATAAATACGACTTCCTATATAATATCATTTAAATATACAGATGGAGAAAAATAAACTTCTATGGTTTAAATCTTGAGCCGTTCCTGGCATGCCTTGAACTGACATCAATAACATACTACTGCTCCACTGATATGCGAAGCAAATAATATACTTTAATGAATGCATTAAGGTGCATATTAATTTATTGCATGCCGCACAACAGAAGTTGACTTTGACCTTTCTAAAAAACATTTTGAAAGATCAGGCAATTTATCTGAATCAAGATCAGGTGCAACTAATCAGGCTACTGCTCCAGATAATATCGCTGTGAACATTCTTTATTAGGGAGCCAGTGCTGATGAAGCAAAACACGCACTGGGTAAGGAGCCTGGGGAAAGATGCCTTATGGGAAGGAGCTCACCGGGAAGGCACAGCACCCTGGTGTCTTTATAAACACTCGTTATGAGTTTAAAGATGGAGGAGAGCTTCAGAGTTGGCAATGACTGTAAACGGTAGCGATTTGGGGCCCATCAGCCGCGCTTGTTCAAGCAGCTGACGTGGAATTTCCAAGTACCAAAACCACCTGCTTTGGCAAATGGAAAAGCCTGTGATACTATGGTCATGGGACAGCAGAGTGTGCCAAGCACAGATAAGGCTGCTGCAAAGCAAGTGGAGTATGGACGCATGGTTGATGTATAAGACCATGTATGAGGAAAACGTATCTAAGTCGCTGGTATTTTTCTCGAAAAAAGGCAGGGCCATCTGGATAAGAAGCAGGAAGGAGCTTCACGGACCACCCATCCTAGCTTCAACTGATGCCCTCTGCAGATGCGCGGGGGAGGGGGGAAGTGGTCTCAAACGACCGGGGACAAAAGGACTCTGGGATCCCACCTGCTGCGGGGCTCGGAGAACGTCCTGGGCAGCCACCATCGAGACGATGGCTCTCTTGTCCGCTCTGTGAGGCTTCAGGGCAAGAGACAAGCCAGCCACCAGCTGCACGCCCAGGTCGGCGATGGTGACGCGGTCATCCAGGACGATCACCGTCTTCTCGGCCAGGATGGAGTCAGAGAGCGGGGAGAGGACCTTCAAAGGAAGCGACCAAGCTCCAGTGTGTGCTCCACTCAATGGTTTTAAACTCCTAACTGACCTTTTCCATCAGCGTGTTCCCTCAGTTGTCTGCCAAGTGAGTGCGCTTGGGGAACTCTGTAGGGAAGGGTTATGCTATGGTCCAGTGACACTCGCCAACTGGAGGAGTTTGACAAACATCATGTCAGTCCATTTCCTTGCCTCTGACTCCTGCCATGACAACCACAGTGTATTTTCTGAGAAGAGCTCAATTTCACATAGAGACAAGAGCTAAAAGTTGCCCACCTTGGGACCAGGCACTCAAAGAGCAACGGTTTCCCAACAACTGACATTTAGATGTGAAAATGGCGGAATGGGCCATCTTCTCCTGCTCACATCCTTCCAGTGGGCACTTAGCTGTGCACTATGGGACAACAGTGATCGTGGCGCGGGCCACTGTGTCACCCCTGGAGAGACCACGTAAGCAAAGTGGAGGAGGGATTGTTAACGTACTGAGAAGTCACTCCTTCTAATTTACCATCTAGTTTGCAACCAGTGGTGCTTAACGAATGGACAGGAATATCCAGCAGGCAGAATTTCCAGAGCTGCCCCCCTCCCCGCCGCCCCGAAGATGTCCTCACTAAATTCTCAAACCTGGGAATGTGATGAGAAATCACTCTCATGATTATGTTGGCGTTTCTACGGCAGGTGCACCTTCAAACAGGGAGCTCATCCTGGATTATCGGAGGGGGGGGGTGTAATGAACATCACAGAGATCCAAAGTGTGAGAAGGATTTGACCCAGCTATTACTGCTGATGGAGGGGCCACATGAGACATGACGTGGGTGGCCCCTCTGGGAGCAGTGAGTGGCCCCTGTTAACAGTCCATGAGGAAACAGACTCCTCAGTCCCACACCCGTGAGGGACTGCATTCTGCTAACAAGCTGAATGAGCTGGGAAGCAAATCCTTCCCAAAGCCCCCAGAGAAGCCCAGCCTGGCCATCACCTTCACCGCAGCCTTGTGACAGCCTCAGCAGAGAACCCAGCCCAGCTCTCGTCGACTCCCGACCTACAGAACTGAGTTCATAAATGAGGCGTGCCTTTAGCCGCTCGTTTTGTGATAACGTGCTACAGAGCCACGGAAGAATAACACAAAATATTGCACGTTTCATCCAGTTTCGTCAACATTGGCTGTGGCACCACCTAAAATATGACTTAATTAACTACGAGTGGTAACACTTTAAATTTTTGCTAGAAAACGTGCTGCAGTATCTCTGCATAATTATGCCATTCAAACTGACCGGAAAAATAGTTTTACTCTTCCTCTAGTAAAATACAGAGCACTTCACTGTGGATTTTTAAATTCTTTTTAGTGCAAACATGTTATTGAAGAATTTACTGTCCACGGGGCGCCTGGGTGGCTCAGTCGGTTGAGCGTCCGACTTCGGCTCAGCTCGTGATCTCACAGTTCGTGGGTTCGAGCCCCGCGTCGGGCTCTGTGCTGACAGCTCGGAGCCTGGAGCCCAATTTGGATTCTGTGTCTCCCTCTCTCTGCCTCTCCCCCACTCATGCTCTGTCTGTCTGTCTGGTGTCTCTCTCTCTCTCAAAAATAAACATTAAAAAAACTTTCTTTTAAATTTCTGTCCACTGTTCAAAGTGTAACATATAGCTAAGTGGTTAACCCTCAAGGTTAGGAAAATAAAACTAGTTTTCTCGGGTTTGACCGTCTTCTAATTAGTGGTATATGAAGAGTAAGTTATCGTACTGGGGGAAAGGTGGCTTCCACTGTGCGTTTCATTTAGCTTTGGCGGTAAAAGAAATTAGGGATTTTTTTCTTCCCCTCAACTCTCCCTGAAATGCAAAAATTAATTTAAGTTAGATTATGAAAACTGGTGAATGTTCTACAGCCGGTCATGATTCTCTTGTGCGTGCGTGCGCACACACACGCGCACACACACACACACACACACACACACCTGCACGGCGGCATCTACCTGGACGCTCGTCAGTACAGACTGGGGCTGGGGCTGGGGCTGGGGCCCTGGCAAGGAGGGGGTGGCCCGTACCTGCACGGTGGTGATCCCCGGCTCCCGGCCCACCAGGGTCCTGCCGCCCTGCAGCTGTGCGATCCTTGGCTCCTCCACCTTCATGAAATCCGTCACCAGGTCGGTGATGTCAAACTGCCAGTCGGGGCCCAGCATGTAGCTCAGCTGACTCAAGTCGGGCGCCTCGGCCACAAACTGGGTGAGGACACGCACCGTGGCATGCTGGTACTGCAGGGAACAGCCTCGCCCCTTCTTCTCCTCGTCCTCCTCGTCCTCGCTCTCCCGGGTGGGCCTGGGGACACAGACAAACCAGGATCAACGCCACGGCCGTGGAGGAGCTTCGCACACCTCGCCTTCCAGCTTCTCTGGAAGCGTCAGAACACGTGGCGTGGTTTTGCTACCCGCCGGGCCCGCGCACCATTGGTTCGTCCCCCGTCTGTTCCTTTTCGGTGGTCCCTGTGCACCTGCTTGGAGCACGGAAGGCGAGCGCCGCCCCTGCCTTCACGCGCCCAGCATGCGCCCAGCACCGCGGGACATGCTGCCCCCAAATAGGCAGAGGTTGAGTCCCCGCCCTGCGTTCTGGAACTCTGTGGTTTGAAACTGTCCCCGCTGCGGGAACCGTGAGGTCCCGGGTCAGAAGAGCTGCTGGACCCAGTTCTCACTCCTCACGCGAGTCCCACACAGGCCCAGGCAGCGAGATTGGCTGCCCCCCTGCTCCCTCCAGGGGTGCGGTCAGGTGTGAGCGGGGGAGGACGGCCCCTGAGGATGGCTCAGCACTGTCTCCCGGCTGGCCCTGGACAGGGAGGCCAGAGTGCCCTTTCTCACCCCCTGGCCCACCCATGGCACTCGGTCACAGAGCTGCTGAGGGGTTCCTGCGGGAATCTCAGGCGCCCTGGCTCAGAGGACCTCAACTGCCGCCCCGCCTGTGCACGGCCCCAGGGAAAAGTCCTCCCTCGCTGACTCTGCTATTCCAGGACCTTCCCCTCGAGAGGAACCGGTCCTGTGTGCCTTTGCGAGAGCACCTTGCTTGGGGAAGGGTCTACGACCGTGGGCAGACAGGGGTGGCAGGGGAGCCAGTGGCTGTAATTCAGACACATTGAGTCAGCCCTACTATGCACTGGGTCTGGGTCTACCCACTCACGGGATCATAGAGCTAACAGGGCTAGCCATCTAGGGGCGGGGTCCACGCCCCGGCTGCTGTGCCCCTCGGTGCCCTCTTCCTCCTTATAGTGACCTCCCTGCATCTTCAAAACAGTCATGAAAGAGGTTCCTATTTCTACACGAAGCCGCCGAGGCTCGGAGTGGTTAACACACGGCCTGGACAGCTGGCGATCAGCAAATTTACAGAGTTCCGTTTGACTTCGGAAACCCACCTTCTTTAAAATGTACCCGCCTGCCTCCCTGAAAGGTCTGGGGACCATTTGGAAAGGAAGGGTGTGTAACCAGCATCCATAAAGAAGCATGTTGTGGTCTCCCAAAGCGAGGAGTAAATATCTGTGCTGGTAAGTGAGATGGCTTTAGTGGCAAAGGGACATATCACCAAAAACACGCAATGACATTGTGCAAAGTTATTCCCATTCTACTTTTCAGTGCTTCCGATTTGATCACGGGGAATGAAGGCCTCTGGGGTGCTGGGCTGTCCCTGACGCTTATGTGACACTTGCTGATCGACTCATGAAAGACCAGCTCAGCCAGGGGCACCCGGTGGTTCAGCTGGTGAAGCGTCCGACCCTTGGTTTCCGCTCAGGTCATGACCTCATGGTTTGCGAGATGGAGCCCCACATCAGGCTCTGTGCTGACAGTGGGGAGCCCTCTTGGGACTCTCTCTCTCCCTGTCGCTCTGTTCCTTCCCTGTTCTCTCTTTCTCAAGAGAAAGAAATAAATTAAAAAAAAAAAGACCAACTCATACAAACAGCAGTATCTATACAGAATGTAACACCGACGTTTTCTTTTCTCCGCATTAATTTCTACCAGTTGGCCATTTTCGATAGTTATGTAAAATTTCCCTTAAGTAAGTGAATAAAAGCGAAAAAAAGAACAATATTAAGTATACATTATAGGTGGCATTCAAAAGGGGCAATATCATAAAAGTGGTGAGTGAATAAATGAAGAATTAGAAATACTGTATTAATCAAACCATTCTGTCATTTTGGGACAGATAGCATTCTAGTTTTTTTTTTAAGTTTAAATTTTGGGGCACCTGGGTGGCTCAGTTGGTTGAGCGGCAGACTCTTAATTTTGGGTGAGGTCATATCTCATGGTGTGTGAATTCCAGCCCTGAGTTGGGCTCTGCACTGACAGCACGGAGCCTGCTTGGGATTCTCCCTCTCCTTCTCTCTCTCTCTCTCTCTCTCTCTCTCTCTAAAAAATAACTTGAAAAACGTTAAATTTTTCATTAATTAGAAATTCACTGTAAGTTAAAAAATCACGTACAGGGAGTTCTCTCTCGTATGCTCTTTGCTCTGCTAACATCTTGCATGATCACAGTATAATCCCAAGACCAGGAAACGGACATTGGGACAAACCACAGGGCTCATTCAGGTTTTCACAGTTTAACCAGTGCACGTGAGCGTGTGTGGTTCTATGCACTTTTATCACCAGAGGATTCACGGAACCATAGCCACGACCGAAAGACAGAACTAGTCCGTCCCCACGGGGATGCCCTGGGCTACCCCTTGATAGTCTATGCAGTCCCTAATCCACGGTGACCTCCAGTCTGTTTTCCACTTTCTAGATCACTCTACATGGGACCATGCAGTATGTGCTGTCTTAAAGTGCCGGTAAGGGTGTGAATGGAGTAACTAGCTGACATACATGTGGCTGCTGGGAGAGTGAAATGGTACATCCTCTGGAAAATAGTTCGGCAGTTTCTTTTAAAATTAACTACGCCCTTATCACGCGACCCAACAGTTACACCCTTGGGCACCTTCCCCAGAAAACTTATGCTCACACACAAGCTTGCACAGGAGGGTCATGGCGGCTCCATCCATGAGAGCCGCCACCTGGTGACAGCATGCGTGGCCTCCTGTGGACGATTCAGTACACTAAGATGATACCCCCCACGGATCACCCCTCAACAATACAACTACAGGAATGCTCGATACCGCCAACAACTGGGGTGGATCTCAAGGGACTTCTGCTGGATAAAAACAAGTCCATTCGAAAAGGTCACACACTGAACGGTACCACCTTCCCGCTAGAGAAACCTCTGCTTTCCAGGGCCACCTGGACACTCCCCACATCTCAAGGTCAATGGATTCAGCACTTTAATTCCATCTGTAAAATCCCTTCGTAGACGTTCCAGGTTGGGGTTTGAGTGAACAGCCAGGAGGTGGGAATGTTACAGAGGGGTCGTCTTTAGAAGCCTGGGTACTACACTTCGTCATTTTGTCTTTGGGACAACTCTCTTCAGTGATATTGTCACCTCCAATTTATAGATGAAGAAACTGAGGAACAGAGAGGTTCATCAACTGGCCCAAGGTCACACAGCTCTAAGTGGGAAAGCTCGCAAGGGTGAAAACTTCAGCAGCTTCATGCCAGGGCCCACAACGTAACCCCTGCGCCAGGCTCCGCGGATGGAGGTCGACATTTATAAGCAGGGAACTGAAAACGAGCAGCACAGGAAGGAACGATGGGGCAGTGGGGAATAGAAAGAAACGCCTACACCCCGTGCTCTGTGCTTTGCGTGCAGAGCAACATTATACTGAGTCCCAGCAACTGTGCCACGAGCTGGACACGACCCGTATCTCCGTGAGGCCCTCCTCACGTCGAAGGCTAGTACGTGCCCAAAGTCAGACCCCTCTGAGCCCCAGTCCGAGACCGCCGTGACCCCCTGCGGGCGCATCTCCCCGGGGATCCGGGCGCCAGGACCCGGCCCTCCCTCGGCTGCTCACCTTCTGTTGGAGGCCACGGGGACCCTCCATCCCTTGATCTGGCTCAGCTCCGTGTCTGAGATCTCAATCTGCAGGGGGAGCCTGGGCGCCCACACGGTCACTTCCAGCTGAGACGTGAAGTGCTGGTGGGTGAAGTTCACGGTCGTGTACACTTTGCTCCTCACCTCCTTCCCGTTCACGAAAATGGAGTCACAGTGGTTGGAGACCTTTGGGAGAAGTGAGAGTCTCGAGCTGCATCCGGGAAAACACCGGCGGCAAGGAGGCAGAGAAAGTTCGCAGACTCTGATTTATTAGTCGCCGAGACAATAGCGTCTCATCTGTTGGTAATTCCAACAAAAGGTAATTTGTAGGCACTAATTGGCGACAAATACTGATAAACAGACTCCAGGAAAACCATTTTGCGTTACGAAATACTGACAAGTAAGACCATAAACATAATTTAATGGAGTTCTATAACCTTTGTTGCTTCTTTCGTGGGTTGTTTTTCCCCTCTACCTCACCTTCTTTATGTACTCAAACCACCACTAATCAAACCCCAGGTGCAACATATTTCACTTCACCATGTTTGAAGATGCATGAAAGGTAGCCATATGTCGCTTTAGAAAAACGACTTTATTCAAGCCATACAAACCAAGAAAGCTTGGCACTGCGTTAAAATCCTTGTAGGAAATACTCCCGAAACGGGGATATAATTATTTGTGCCCCCATTAAACTGCACTTTTGCAGACTGGAAGTGAGGGTGTAGCATTTTGCTGTGGTTTTTGGACTCGGCACCTGGGGGGGGGGACCCTCTTAACGTGCACGTGTTAGCAGGTTACGTATCGGACGATTTAAGCCTCTATCTCACTCCACCCCTTCCGGATAAACAAGTAAAATGTTGATGACGTCTCTTCTGGACCTTCCGGAAAATGTCACTGAGGTTTGTAGGTGGGGAGGCCGTGGAGGGGGCAAGGGTCACCTCCAGGTGCAGGGGACACCGAAACCAAGAATTCACCACAGAATCGCAACAGCGAGGGGTCCACAGTCTCATTCTACAGGTGAAGGGGCTGAGGCCAGGGATGTGGTCCAACTGGCTCGGGCCACACGCTGCTTTCGGGGTCCCGCGTCAGTCTGAGCCGCTGGCGGACCTGAGTGCCACCAGGCAGTGTGTTTTGCGAGCCACAAACGAGGACTTACTTCTGACCTCGTCTTCCTCACCTGAGTCGGTACCCACAGCCCAGGCCTCCCTTCTGAGCCCCAGACGCTCGTGTCCCGAGCAAGGTCAGAAGTGCCAACTTCCAAACTCCAAGAGCAAACCTCCTTGTTGTTGTTGTTTTTTAACGTTTTATCGTATTTTTGGGAGAAAGAGAGACAGAGTGTGAGCAGGGGAGGGGCAGAGAGAGAGGAGACACAGAACCCGAAGCAGGCTCCAGGCTCTGAGCCGTCAGCACAGAGCCCGATGCGGGGCTCGAACTCACGGGCCGTGAGATCATGACCTGAGCCGAAGTCGGACGCTTGACCGACCGAGCCACCCGGGCGCCCCTTCAGCCATCTTTAAGTAGATCTGACCACGGCCACTAGCAGAGACATGGGCTGAAATCCCAGTGACACTGACTGGGTAACCCTGGTCCTCAAAGCAGTGAGCGGGGTGCTGCAGGGTGGCCGTGTCAAGCTGGCTCCTGTGAGGACTGGGCAGCCTGAAGTCTGTGCCCTCCAGGGACAAGGGAGAAGAAAAAGGATGACGGGAGCAAATCAGCTGTCTCCAGGGGCATGCCCGAGGAACGTAAATCGGCAGGATTGTGCCCAGGATTTCGAAGAGAGCGAGACTTTCGATGAGAGCAGAAATAGAAGGTTAAAACTCGTTCTTACTTCAAGATCCTGTGACGCTGACACGATGCCGGGCCCGGCTGCCCTTCCCTCAGACACTCAGAAAGGGGTGGGAGCCCCATTTCAGAGAAACCGCTGGCTCAGGTGGACGGCACCGATTCTAGAACCTTCCCGGTCCTACCTCCTACAGAATAGACCTCAACCCTCCCGCATTTGTGGAAAATTCAGGTTCCCCTTGGCTCTGGCTTTCCACCCACCCTCATGCCCCCTGTAAATCACCTCAAGGGGCGCCTGGGTGGCTCAGTCAGTTAAGCGTCCGACTTCGGCTCAGGTCATGATTTCGATGTCTGTGAGTTCGAGCCCCGCGCTGGGCTCTGTGCTGACAGCTCAGAGCCTGGAGCCCATTTCAGATTCTGTGTCTCCCTCTGTCTCTGACCCTCCCCCGTTCATGCTCTGTCTCTCCCTGTCTCAAAAATAAAAATAAAACATTAAAAAAAAAAACAAACCAAACACATCCCACCATCAGGAACACACCTGTTTTGGAAACCGCGAGACCCTTTCTGTGCCTAAGAAATGAAATCTCGACACAGTGACAGTCTATATACCCCTTCGGGGCTCATGCAGACTTCAACCTGCCTCATCGTTCAGGCAGTGAGGGATGGCCTGAGTGGACGAACTTAAATGAAGAATGTAACAAAGTCAGAGGCCTTCGAAATGCACTTGGTTTCTTTCTCCTGGGACGTGCCTACCCTTACAAGAAAGTGTGTGTCACCGTCCTTGATTAATTCAATTAAAACAGCTCAGATGAGGTCGGTCCTGCTGAGTGCTAGGCTGTGAGGTGCGTCGTAATGTGTACAAGACATAGCAGATTTCTGGACTGCGTGTTGGTGCCCCCCCAATTCCCATGTTGAACCCCTAACCCCCAATATGGCGCTATCTGCAAATGGGGCCTTTGAAAGGCGGTGGGGTCATGAGTGTGGAGCCCCCGTGAGGGGATCGGCGCCCTTACAAGAAGAGACCCCAGAAAGCTGAATTCCTTCCTCTGCTCCCTCACGTGAGAACACCACCAGGAGGCGGTCTGTAAACCAGGGTGGGGGGGGGGGCTCTCCCCAAACGCCCACACTCCGATCTCAGACTCCCCAGCTTTCAAAACCGCGAAGAAAGACGTTTGTTTGTGGATAAGCCTTATTATTTGTGGACTCCGTGTTCTCGAATGTACCTACCGCTCCCACCACTGTCCCGGCAACGTGTGGAAGCTGGCGGGGCGTGAGCTCTGAGTCACCTGCCCCACGCACAGGCTCCCAGCGGCCGATGCTCTGTCCTCTTGTCTCAGCCCCTCACACACAGACGACCAGGGGTTGGACACGGGAGGGGGGCAGGGCTCCGGCTGGGGGGGCAGGTGCACGGGGCTCCAATCCCTGCGCTAGCTCCTGGTTAGTTGGGGGTGGGGGTGGTTCAGGCAAGCCACTGCACGCTTCCCAACCTCATCCTCTCTTTTGCAAAATGAAGAGGCTCTCCCAGGATGAGTTGTTTCTAGGATTCAAGACGACAGCCTACGGGAGGTGTGTATGCGTGTGTATCTCCCCCTGAAGGTTCGCATTTGCTAATTCAGTGTTTGCGGGACTTTTCCAGGATACGACTTGCGCGAATAACGAGGGCTGGTTAGTAGGCACCCAGTGTTTGCCTCGGACCTCTCCGCCTGCGGCCTTCTCCCCTCTTGATGCGAGCCAGGCAGCACAACCCTCACCCCACCTGCATCGAATCCTCGATAGAAAAGGGAGTGTCACGTGCGAGGGCGTCGAGGGTGCGCGCGCAGCAATGCGACCCTGGCCCAGGGCTCTTTCCTCCGCCCGCTCACACGTCGGGCCTCTCCCGCGACTTCCCGAGGCACGCGGGACAAAATGCAAAGTCGCGATTACAGTTCCTGGACGCGCCTCCCCCAGGCTTCCCCGGCACACACCCCGCCCCCTGCACAGGCTCCCTCCTAGCCGGCCTACCTTCTCGCCCTGGGGCCCTCCCGGCTCATACCCCCGGCTCATCCCCCCGGCCCCCATCCCCTTCCTCGATCCCCGATCCTCCGGTGCCTGAGACCTGCGGGTCGCTCGCGTCTGAGGCAGTTACGCCAACCCCCGTCCTTGCCAGTGACTGGTTTAGGGGAGGCCACGTGACACGGTTCCCGCCAATGAGGTGTGAGAAGCCGCCTGGGACACCCGGAAGGGTCTCCTTGCTCTGCGACGCGCAGGAAGCTGCCCTCCTTGTCCTACCGGATGTTGTCACACCGCAGATGACGACGACGGGGACTGCAGCGGTGACCTCAGAGCCGGGAGGGAGCTGGCCAAGGAGCAGGCTGACAAGGCGAGCACAGAAGGGCAGGAGGAACCGCATCCTGCGTGCGCTGGACGGACCACTGGACCAGCCCACCTGGAACCCCCACCCCTTGGACTGCTGGCACAGGTGATCTATTGGGGTTAAAGCCGTTCAGTCCATGGTTTCTTTGTCACTGGCCACCGAAAGCAGCATGCACTTTGCAGGATAGCCCAGATGTCCCTCCACAGAAGGTATTGTCGGAGTCATTTCTTTTTTATTATTTAAAACTTTTTTAATTAAAAAGAGAGACAGACAGACAGAGTGAGGGCAGGGGAGGGGCAGAGAGACAGGGAGACGCAGAATCCGAAGCGGGCTCCAGGCTCCGAGCTGTCAGCACAGAGCCCCACGAGGGGCTCGAACCCATGAACCGTGAGATCATGACCTGAGCCGAAGTCAGAGGCTTAACCGACTGAGCCACCCAGGGGCCCCTGAGTCATTTCTAATTTAAACTTGGCACCTGCTCGCCTGGTCACTCTGCATCCCTAGTACCCTATTCTCTGATTTACTGGGTGTGCTCCTATGTAGACTGTATTTACAATATTTCTGCATTATTTACAGCGCATCACCCACAACACGCGTAGTGCTCATGTCCTATGGCTTACACTGTACTGACTGCACTGGGTAGCTCTTAGCTATGCAACGCGGGACAATTTACCTTCCGACACTGATCCCTGTTGGAATGCTCCTGCTTACTTTCTTGTTCTTCTCTGTTTCCCACCTGGAGGTGATCTGCTTGAGAACGGGGACCTGTCCCTCTTTTTTTTTAAACATTTAAACGTTTATTTATTTATTTTTTGAAAGAGAGAGAGAGAGAGCAGGGGAGGGGCAGAGAGAGAGAGGCAGGCACAGAATCCGAAGCAGGCTCCAGGCTCCGAGCTGTCAGCACAGAGCCCAAGGCAGGGCTGGAACTCATGAACCGTGAGATCATCAACTGAGCCGAAGTTGGACACTTAACTGACTGAGCCACCCAGGAGCCCCTGGACCTGTCCCCTCTTAACCGCTGTGTCTCTAGGTCTAGTACAGCGCATAGCAAACTGAGGTGTTCAGCAGACAGACACTCAATGGCAACGTGTCTCCATAGTTTCCTCTGGGTGCGGTTATCCCTGTGGCCCATGAGTAGCATGTCTGGGTAAGAAGGAGGAAGAGGTACCAAAGGCAAGGTTATCAGGTTAATAACGTTCAGACAAAAGTTCGTTCAGTAGATCGTGAGAGGAGACAGACCAGTAGAAGAAGCAAAGAGCAAAGCTGAGAAAGTTGCAGGTCAAAGATCCGATTAATTTGGATTCCCACTATGAATATGGCCTTGTGGCTAGCACCTGAGATCTCTGTGTTATGCCACCCGTGTGCGTCTGTGTCAGGAGGGGACAGGAGCACACGGCAAGATAAAGATCAGCCGGGTTCCCACCACCCATCTAAGTGATACCTTCAGGGTTCTCTGAGCCCCCAAAGGAACATCGAACACCAAATGCCATGAATCCTAATGTAAGGAGCTGGCGACAGGAAGGTGGACATTGGAAGCAGACACCCTGGGCCGCGTTCCTCTGTGAGCATGTGCGAGATGGCTTGTAAATGTCATATTGGGAAGACTGTCTTCAGAGGTTAATATTTCACTGTCAAATTACGCTTTTGCAGCTACATTACTTTCAAGTAAGAGAGGAAAATACAGGCTCTCCGGATGAAAACAGGTTTCCTTGGGGGATCCTATAAGATAGATCATCGACTTCATTTCCTATTGACAAACAATTGAGTCTGTATTTCAGCCACCCTGTGAGTTTGCCACACTGTCGATCCTTCTGGGGAGAAGGATTGCGCATAAGGTTTCCCTCGAGACCCCTCCCCCATGCCAACAAAGTGCAAGAAAGGAAAAAAGCATACAGGCAGATAGTATGTTTCTCACAATTCACACACACACACACACACATACACACACACAGGGCTGAAATCCCATATTAGGATCGGCAAAAGGAAATTAAGAAAAAAGCTTTGACATTCTACTGTCATCTGAATCAAGCCATTTGTATTTATTACCATGTTTAGCAAAATGCACTGTCTGAGGAACCATAGGTACTCAAAAAACATTTATTTTCCCTTGAGTTTTTACACTTCCAAAAAATACAAAAAGGAATAATACCTATCATGTACTGACTGCTTACTAGGTACATGTGTTGTTGTTTTTTTAATTATTTAATGTTTTTATTTATTTTTGAGACAGAGAGAGAGCATGAGCAGGGGAGGGGCAGAGAGAGAGGGAGACGCAGAATCCGAAGCAGGCTCCAGGCTCTGAGCTGTCAGCACAGAACCCGACGCGGGGCTCGAATCCACGAACTGAGAGATCATGACCTGAGCCAAAGTTGGACGCTTAACCAACTGAGCCACCCAGGCGCCCCTCATGCATTGCTTTTCAAAAACTTTACAAGTAGAAGTATACTCATTCAATCCTCCAAAGACTACATATGTTAGGTGTTTTGTCCCTGTAGCATGGATGGGGAAACTGAGGCCCAGGAGGGGCTGCTTCTCCAGGGATCAGAGCTGGTGAAGGGCAGAGCAGGGGTCTGCACTCAACCCCCCTGAATCAGGGGCTCTTCAGCACTGAGTGTTACCACCCCACGGTCCTGCCCCCAAAAAGCAAGACCCAAATACGCACGCTGGGATTTCATGCCCACCTTACTGAGGTCTAATTTATGTTCCGTGTCTGTTTCAAGGCACACTTGGAGGAGGGTGGTGGTGCACGCACCCATGAAACCACCACCACGCTCGGACACGGAACATTCCCCTGGTCCCAGAAGAGAAGACCCCTTGTGCCTCTTTTTGGCCCACTGTCCCTGGCTCCAGGCACCACGGATGTGCTCTGTGTCACCAAGCATTAGGTATGGACTAGTTCAGACTAGCTTGATCATTAGTCCTCAAGTCCAGCGAGTGGAAGCCAGACTGAGGTCCTGAGACCAAGGTCCTCCATCAAAGCCTTCCCCCCTCACATCTGAACATCACTCCCCGTCCTCCGGGGCCAGACTCCGCACCCGTGAACCCGAGGACACTAAACTTTCCAGCTCTGACATTCACCGTTCTGTCATTTAGAGGATTCAGAGACAAGAGCTCAGGGCTACAGTGTATTTTGACAAAACGTAACTCTTCTCTGCCTGAGATCCCTCAGCTGTAAAATAAGAATAAGTCATCCACTCATTTAACAAATGTTTTGTGAGGAGGGGTGGGGGGCGCCCTGGACGGCTCAATTGGTTAAGCGTCCAACTCTTGATTTCTGCTCAGGTCATGATCTCACAGTTTGTGAGTTTGAGCCCCGTGCTGGGCTCTGCGCTGACAGTGTGGAGCCTGCTTGGGATTCTCTGCCTCCCTGTCTCCCTGCCTCTTTCTCTCTCAAAAATAAATAAATTAACATTAAGAAAACAAAACAAGTGTTTCGTGAATATCATCTAAGACCTGGGAATTGTCCTCAGTGTTGGGGACGGAGCTGGGGGCACACAGGCCCTGCTGTTAAAGATGCAGAAGTCTGACAGAGAAGCCACGCAGCATGTGGATAGAGCATACACATCAGGTCACTGGGGGGGGTTGAAAGAAAGCTGGAGCAGGTGGGAGCACAGGCGGTGGTGACGGAGGGGCCCGTCCAGTGGGAACGGGCAGGCGTTCGAGCAGAGACAATACACGCAGCAAGGAGGGAGTCGTGAGAACATGCACATCTCTGAAAGCGGAGGAAACAGGAAGTGCAAAGGCCCTGAGACAGGATTTTCTTGCCATATTCAGGGACCAGGAAAAGAGGGCAAGTAGGGCAGAAAGGTAGCCAGGGGGTTGGATGTGACCCCACTAAGCGAGGATAACGAGAAGGTGAGGAGTCTGGAGGAAAGGAACGGCATGGTCAGACAGTGTGAACAGGAAGCCTCCGGCAGCATCAGAAGGACAGGGTACCGTGTAGGGTCCACTGAGCCGGTCCAACAGCGACACGAGGGTGGCTCGGATCAGGGTGGGAGGGAGGGAGGCAGTGAGAAGTGGTCCAACGCGGGATGTGCCGTGCAGGTAGCCCTGGGTGACGTGGGCAAGACACAGACAGGTGTCTCAGGCTTGGGCCTGAGAACACAGGAAAAAATGGCACCGGCATCCCTGAGACAAGGGGAGGCTGCGGGAGAGGCGGAGAGAAAGAGTCCGGAGCTCGGGTTTGAAAATGTTACATTTGAAATGCTTATTAGACATTTGGATGAAGATGTGACGTGAGAAGTTGGAGACCCGAGCGTACAGCTCATGAGAGATTCGGTCTGAGGAAATACATTTGGGTTATGCCGGCACCAACATGCCACGTTCAGAGCCAGGGGACGGAAGGATACCCCGTGTGTGAGCCTCGGGCGGGCCAACACTTCCAGGTCACGAACTGACACAGTAAGGGACACTGAAAACATGGGGCCGGTTTGTTACAAAGGGAAGGCACAGGAGAGCAGGTGTCTTGGCAGGTAAGTGACGGAGGTGCTCGAAGACGGTGTGACCGGTTATCAGTGCTGCGGGGGGAGGTCAAGTAAGGCGTGGACAGAACCTGAGTGCAGGCACCAACCTTGCAGGAGACCCTGGAGACACATGGGCACTAGGCAGCGGAACAGACCCGCACCTGGCGGGGGAGGCTCAAGACAGGATTTGGGGCAGAGGAGAAATTCATCGCCTGACCACCTGGAACTCACGGCTCAAGAGGAGCTCACAGAATCAACCCTTCCTGAGTGAGCGCTAGATGCAAGCGGCTGATAGAAAACCGTGTTGTAACGCTCCAGCACCCCCGAGCCGGTAACCTGTTGTGTAACAAGACGGAGAAGAAAACCGACCTCGTCAGGGAGGTTCTTCAGTCCAGCCGCCAAAATAGGAGACAGGACGAAAATCTACGTACACAGAAGTGCAAATGAATAGTTTGCAAGCAAGTGGACAGGGAAAGATCGGGGGAAGTTTTCCAGGGCCCAAGGGGGGATCAGTGAGGAATTCTCTTAACACAGGTATGACCTTTCTGGTCCCCGGTGGGTAGCTAGGAAGACGAAACCTAACGGACTGCAGTTTACAATTTATGAAATACTGTGGCATCTGAGATTCTCAGTGGCCTCATGTGGCAGATTTCAAGACTGTGCCCAGCACAGCACCCTTCCCTTTGCCATGCGACTCTGCTGTTCCCCCCGCCCCCCGGAGGCAAAACATACTTTCTTCCGTAACATTGGGTTTGGGCAAACGACTCGCTTTGTGCCATAGAATTTTTAGCAAAAATGCCACAATGAAACACTCCAAACATAGTTAAAGGATTGGGTTTGCCCTCTCGATGTCTGTGGCCTGGATGAGCTGAACCCCAGCAGACCTGGAGGCCCGCAAGCAATGACGAAGTGCTTATGGTGGCCCGCGGTTGAGATACGGGGGCCGTTTGTTACGTAGGAGTAACTAATTGATGCACTCGATGACAGTGTGTCTCAAACAGTGCTGTGAATCCCAAGCCACCACAGAAAATACATCTTACGTTATGACCAATCCACAAGATGTATATACAAGGGACAGAAACTAAAGTTCCGTGAAAAAGTACTTACCCTCACTACCTGTCACTCGGAATTTTTTATTCTGTTCCGATGCCCTCCATACCATTTATTCCACTCTGAGCCATCCTATTCCATCATTTTTTTAAGTGTTTAATTTTTTTTTTTTTCAAAAAGAGTGAGAGCACGAGCCAGGGAAGGTCAGAGAGCCTGATACAAGGCTCGAACTCACGAACCTCGAGATCATGACCCGAGCTGAAGTCGGACACTTAACTGACTGAGCCACCCAGGCGCCCCCCCATTCTGTCAGTTTTTACAAAATGCTAGTCAGAGCCCATAAAAAGTGGCCCTTAATTTGAACAATCCTGCACTTAAGCACTGCGGGAAAATTATTCTTCATCCCATTTTACAGATGAGGAAACTAAGGCTCAGGTAGGTCGCCTGCCTAGTCATGGGCAGCCAGTGGTCCAGGCTGTGCGTTCTGACCCAATACCCTCCTGATTTATTGATCATACAGGGGCTGCAGTCACCTCTGATCCCATCTCTCTGTTCCGTTCATTCTTACTTTTTACTTAAAGTCTTCTTAGAACAAGGGGCCTGGGTTCTTCTCTGCTGGATAAAAATCAGAGACTGAGTCACGTCAGCCAGGTTCCAGTTTCAACTCACAGATGGAGAAGGCTGCAAAGACATTCTTCCCACCCTTATCAGACTGCAGAGTTAAAACTTGCCCCACGGGGCTGCAGACCTGGAATCTGGAGAAAGGACGTGTGCTTGCAGGGAGAAAGGGACACTGAGCGTGTGTTTCCCCGGGGGCAGACACTTCTGGGTGCCACAAAAGCCACATCAAAGGAATCCAGGTGAAAACTGTTACTGACTTGCCAAAGACCAAGTATAGGCTGCTGTGAGAGGGTGAGGGCACTGGGGCCTGTAAAGGTAGGGGAGTCTGTACCCCTTGTGAGAATTCTGGGAGTCCCACCAGGCACTCGGAGGGAAGACGGGAGAATGGCCTGGGGCAGCTTCCCTGGGGGGCCTGGCTCGGGAGGGCACAGCAGCCACTGTGGAGACTGCACCAGCCCTGTAAACAAGGGTCTCTCTTCAGGAAGAAGTCTGAGAAAGCTGCCGCTCCGGGCACGAGTGGAATCCACTGCATCTAAAGTCATCCGTTTGACTTAAGTTTAAGCTGCTTCATTAAAGACTCCCGCATTGTTCTGGCAAACAGCCACGTGCTCGGGGTGACCAAGTTCCCTCATGTTAAAATGTACACAGTAAGAGTGTATGTGGGATTTGAGAAACACAACAGATGAACATAAGGAAAGGGAAGGAAAAATAAGGTAAGTACAGAGAGGGAGGCAAACCATAAAAGACTCTTAAGTACAGAGACCAAACTGAGAGTGGCTGGAAAGGAGGTGGGGGGTGGTGGCATGGGCGAAATGGGTGATGGGCACTGAGGAGGGCACCTGCTGGGATGAGCACTGGGTGTTGCACAGAAGTGATGAATCAGTGGGTTCTACTCCTGAAGCCAAGACTCCACTGTATGTTAACTAACTTGAATTTAAATCGAAAGAAGGAAGGAGGGAAGGGGAGGGGAGGGGAGAGGAAGGGAGGGGAGGGAATGGAAGGAAGGGAAGGGGAGGGAAGGGAAGGAAAGGGAGGGAAGGGAAGAGAAGGGGAGGGGAAGGGAAGGGAGGGAAGGCAAGGGGAGGGAAGGGAAGGGAGGGGAAGGGAAGAAAGAGGAGGGGAGGGGAAAGGAGGGAAAGGAAGGGAGGGGAAGGGAGGGGAGGGGAGGGGAGGGAATGGAAGGGGAAGGAAGGAAAGGGAGGGGAAGGGAAGGAAGAGGAGAGGAGGGAAGGAAGGGGAA